>NC_089800.1:11207083-11507083 GCF_029633855.1 Hoplias malabaricus
TGTGTTATTTGTACTACTGTAATCTTACTGTTTGTCTATTATTGTGTGCTGGGCCTTTTAAAACTCTATATTCTCTCTATATTTGCATTTTTCATGTGCATATGTTTTGGGTCATTTAATGCAAATTTATTTTAAAGCATTTTAATGGAATTTTAGCTATCTTTATTATTTATCCTACAACTAATTGTGCTGAACTGAACTAACGTAATAATATAGTGAGCAATTCTGTAATCACCCAGTCACTGAATCAAGCACAAAGCTAAAAAATGCTATATTTCTTGCTTGAGAATTAATAGTTTTTCACATGTAAGTCTTTCTAAACAAATGTAACACAATCACCTCAGATTTCATAACAATTGCTTGAATCACTTGTTAAAACTGACTGATTAATTTAAAATATCTCCTCCCACCCCCATTGCAATTCATTCACATACACCATCCATATTACACACATTCTAAATATACACCTCAGCAAACATTTCCCATACTGACTTTACTGACATATTCTGTCATGAAACAGCATTCAAGAAGGCTAAGGCACCAAATTGTAAATTGCCTTTTTACATGCCTGATTTATACAGATAGTGTCATGTTTAATAAAAAAAAAATAAATCCAATTTTTTGGAGTGTACTGTAGACAGAGAAGACCATTCTCAAATACCATAAGGTAAGATGTTGGTATCATCTTAATAGTGGACAGACAGCCCAGGATAGAAAACCAGTGGAGAATAGTAGAATAGAGGAAGGAATGAAGTATGTACATACAGATGCAGTATGTGTGATGAACAGGGAAGACAGGCCCACCTCTACAATGGCTCCATTGGGCTGCCGGAGGAAGTGTCTGTATCTCCGCCGCAGCCCGCTCAGGTACAGTGTAAAGATGGACACGTGGGTACTGGTCTCTCCCGCTGTGGTGGGCACAGCCCCAGGGGGTTCGAAACCTGCTGGCTCCTCCTCTGTCCAGATGTAGTCGTACACTGCCACCTAGTGAGATACACACACCCCCTGGCTCATTAGAACGCAGCAATGAATGATTGACAGCAGAGAGAAAGATGGGCAGAAGAGGAGGATGGAGTAAGTGAAAGGAACAGAGACAGAAAAGTGTTTAAACAGAGTATAGATGCAAATCAAGCTTGTCCAAATCCAACCTAGTCATGCTCACGTTAGCTTTGGATGGATCTTGAGGATACGTATTGAGAATGTGTGTGTGTGTGTGTGTGTGTGTACACTGCTAATGCACTGACAGAACTGGGATTAGTAAGCAGTGACTTGGGAGCTAAGAAAACAAGGTGGGGATTGGGATGGAGCAAATGCATTCAGGAATCAGAGAGGGAGTGTCATTTCTGCCCATATTTCAAAGAAAAAGCTACATAAAATAATGTGTATTTCTTAAAATCAACAATGATGAAAAAAGATAGCAGGGATCACATTTGTCTAAAAAAAACTGGTGCATTTGAGATGGGAAAGAGGTATTCTCAGGGTACAAACCCCCTTGACATTGGGCCTGCTCCTTGCTGCCACCAACAGCATGCCAGAGCCAAGTGGGTTGGGGGGGGGGGGTCGGGGGTGATAGTAGAGAAAACTACAGCTGGGATAAGTACAGGCCAAAATAAAAGTTAATAGAGATGAAAAAACTGAAATCTGAACCTGACACATAAATTATGTCTGCAACGTGAATAGTTGGGTCCTCTCAAAAACTGCAGCCTATGATAAAGACATAGAAAAAAGGAAACAAAGGAGGGATAAGTCATTGATCTCCTGCTGTGTGTGTGTGTGTGTGGGGTGTGGTGGTGGTGGGGTGGGGAGGTTACGGGAAACCGAGTCTAGATGAAAGCAACAGCCTTAGCGTGTGCGTCCTAACTGCATATGTACTTGTAGGTATACACACAAAACAAAGGGCGGAGGTGAGATGGGCTTAGTGCCGCATACCTGCACATATGCTCACTTTGACGCAATTACCTTGCCCTACCTGCGACCACAGTTCAGTGCTTTTTGAGATGAATCAGATCTTAAACTGGCTGACAGTAATCCTCTGTAATTTAGCACTGTTCTTCAGCCTTACTGATGATGATCTTAGCCCGCCAAGGCAAGAATGCAGGGGATCGGGTTGCCAGATTACTCACTGAGTTCTGACCCCTGGCAGAGCACGAAGCATGCACACAGAGAAAGCTTCTTTAATCAAATCTTTAAAATAGGAATAATATTTAAAAGATAAATAAATAAAATGACATGCTATCACTCTATAGCCACTTATTAATACTTATCTTAAAGCCTCCCATGTCAACCTGATTAAATAGACCAGAGATGCTGGCACTCCAAATGGTGAATTGAAGCTAACAACCAAACTGCAGTTTTAAGGTGTCTTCTTATGACATGATACAAAAACGTTTGTACGCAGCCCTGGCTTAGTAAATAGGAAACAAACAAACTGTCTCTGTCCAAACATCAAAACACTATTCCAGAAAACCAGCAACAAGTGGGGTTCAGACTCATGCATAGGAAACTGAAAGTGTAGGAGCTGCCACCCGGCACCATCTCTCCCACTCCATCCCCGGCTTCTTACTCAAACATACTGTTCCACCTTAAAAGATGCACCAACTTACATAACTTAAGGTGGAACTAGCTGCACATTCCAAAGACCATAGCTAACCTTTGCATCAAAGTAATCACATACCAAGGGTGATACAAAACTAAACAGCAAATAGGTTTCGGTGGGAATTCCAATGTAAAACTTCAATTTCAATCACAAAAAAGCTAAACTCTAACCACAAAAAGTCGGCTTGATACTCAGATATCATTCCACATTAAAAGACATGGGGAAAAATACATATAAAAAAAGCAAACAGAGCCTCACAATGGCTTGCATGGCTTTAGAGGAGGAGCTTGTGAATGAACATAATCCAGATGTGGGAGTTTGTTTTGCTGTGTGAACAGTAGTTTTCCAGAATCCTCGACATTGCCTTTAATAATGCTTTTTTTCTTTAAGTCACTAGTGTCATTTTCCTAGTAGTATGAACTAAAGTCCAGCTGCTTGTTTAAATCTAGCTTTTAAACAGCTTTTAGCATACTTTTTTCAACATGCATATGTATACATACTTCTTTAGTACATACAAGACAATGATTGATCTGAGGCACATCCATGACCATGCTAGCCTGCCCCTTTAAGTTTATGGTCTGGCAGGTATTGCGTCAGCTTGGACGTCTCAGGTATGCATGTGCAGAGACCTGATGGTGGTGTTTATGTGAGCCACACAGCACAGGCTGAACCTGTAACACGCCATCCTGCTCTAATAGAGGAACACAGGGAACAAGCCAAGCGTGTAACATTATATAGGTCATGGAACTCAGAGGCATTGGTGTGTGAAGATCACGGTGCCTCTCACCCAGTCGAGCTGGCTTAAACATGACCTAGTGTCGGCTCCATCATGCACACTCACGCTAACCTCAAATGCAGGTGCCGGGCATGCATATGATCACACAAGTACACATTTACATAAAAACAATACACTTGCCCAGTAATGCATAAAATATGATTAGGAGCCCTTATTTTCTTTTCTTCATAAGGTTTTTATGCATCTGAGGTTTGTTTAGCCAGGAAGGAGGTCTGAGATCAGTTCAGAGATAGCGAATGAACTATTGTTTTTTCCTTTTTTTTGATACAGATCAGCTACAGTTCAAACTTGTTTTTTCCCCCTACAGAAATAATTAGAAGGTTGAAAAAATATTAAAAGCTTTTCATTTTCATTAAAAACCCCAATAATTCTAGCCTAAATCTTTCACATATTAAACACCAAACTTCTTTCAGTCCTATTTTTCCGCAGAAGTATAAAATCAAGCACCTAGCCATATAGTCTGCCTTTACAAACATTGTGTGTTATACTGTAACAGGAAGCCATGCTTGCAACAAATCAGTTCATGAAATTCCTTCCCTACTAGATATAATGAACTGTGAGTGGTATTACTTAAAGTGGATGCTAGAAACCACAGCAACTCAGCCACGAAATGGCAGACCATGTGAATATAGAGAACGATGTTGCAGAATGCTGAGGCATGCATTGCGTGAAAATTAACAACATACAGATGACACACATATGACTGTTCCAGGAGTTTCATGGGTTTACATGGCCAAGCAGTTGCATGAAAAGCCTTTCACAAAGCACAGTGTTGAGCATCAGATGGAGTCATGTACAGCATGCCACCATGGGACTCTGGAGTATTGGTAACGAGTTCTGTGAAGTGATGAATCACACTCCATTATCTGACATTCTAATGGCTAGGTCTGGATTTTTCAGTTGCCAGAGAATGTTACCTGTCTGACTGCATTGTGCTGAGTGTAAAGTTTGGTAGAGGAGGGATAAAGATATGGGGTTGTTTTTCCAGGCTTGACCTAGGCCCCATATGTTCCACTGAATGGAAATCTTAATTCTTCAGCATACCAAGACATTTAGAATAATTTTTATGGGAACAGTTTGGGGAAGGCCTTTTTCTGTTCCAGGATTACTGTGCACCAGTGCATAAAGCAAGGTCCATAAAGGCATAGTTGGGTGAGTTTGGTGTGGAAGAACCTGACTGGCCCACACAGAATCCTCACCTCAACCATGTTTAGCATCTTTGGAATGAATTAGAATATAGAGATATTGGGACAGACCTTCTTAACCAACATCTTATGGACACTTTTAGCACAGCCAATCCACCTATCAGCATGTGTTTCTGGACTGTTGGAGGACACCCACAAAGACACAGGGAGAACACACCAAAGTCCTCCCAGACAGTGAACGGAGGCAGGGTTTGAACCTACAACGTCATGACCCTGGAGCCATGTGATAGCAACACCACTGTATGGCCCTGTGGTATTTCAGGCAAAGTTGATTTGAAATCAAATTTCAAATTTCCCCTCATATCTGATACAATATTTTAAGCAGGTTTCAGCTCAATACCAATACTGAGTAACAGATTAGCCCCATCCCTTACTCTGTTGTAAACCTTGGAAGGCAAGGTCAGCTGGTGTAATAAACCAGCAGAAGAGCAGGGACAGGCTAGGAGTGGGAGAAAAACAGGAACTCCTCCTCAGAGAGCGGGAACAGATTTAGGGGTCCAGTCTCAATGACAGAGGAGGAAGCCAACAGGCCAGGGCAGGCCTAAATTCAGCTTAGTGCATGGCGAGGAACCAATTACTGCATGAGTCACTCTCTCTCTCATACCGGCCGTCTCCTTCCTGGTAGTATGCTCTTTTTTTTTTGTCTCTCTGTATGTCAGGCCTCTGAATCCATCTCACTTCAACAAATCTCAGCCAGTTCAGCCAGGGTGAAAGGCAGCATGAGGTTTTTCAGGCCATGCTTGGAATTTATAAACTCAAGGTGACCCCTTAATTGGCTCAGTAATTACAACTCCTCTGGAAAACAACAGAAGGAAGGTGGGGTTGCGTGTGTTTTTATGTGAGGTGGGGGTGGTGGAGGGTTTTGGGGGTGGCAGGGTCAGGCCGTATTTATTTCAGCATGCACCCATGTCACAGTCTCTACAGCTACTTAAGCTTGTTGCCTAAACACGGGCTGCCTCCGTTCGGAGCACGAGAGCCATTACCATACGTAATTAGACACTTCTTAAGTACAGAAAGCCCGGAGAGAACGCTGTTACTGTGCACTGTCAGAGGGGACTTCGAAAGCCATCAGAAAGAAATTACCAAGTAAATTAGAAACCCTTTCCTTTCCCCTTCATTTACTATGCCTTGGTTAAGCTGGCCTGAAAACTGGCCTCTGCACCGTCTTTCACATCAGGCCCCTGTGTGGTCTCTTCATACACAAAGATCCACTCTATGTGATCTTATGTTACATTCTACACAATTTCATACTAACAGTCTGGCTTCCAAGCCTGTTATGTACATTATGCAATACCTGCTCAACTGTCTGTAACCGTGAGGGAATGCTGGCTAGTCGTTTTTGTCAATTCTTACTCGTTCCTCTCCATTGAGTTTGGTTAGTGCTAATCTGCATGTATAATTTTTGTGTCAAACAACACTGAATCGTATACATGTACACAAACAGCATGGTATCACTTGAATGCTCTGTTTTGAGGGAGTTTTTCACATATTGCATCATGTCTGTTCCATTGAATCATTTATAAACACGTAATGAGGAGCATTGCTGGGTGTTAGCCTGGTTGGGCTTGTATTTGTGTGTGTGTGTGTGTGTGTATCTCTGTGTGAGGCAACGTGTTCTCTCTGCCATTGTCCCTGTGCTGGCGCTAAGTGACTGATTTAGACTCAATGCCTGGGTGTTCTCAGAGAGCCCATCTGTGGGTTAAGCAGATAGCATTCAAGTGAGCTAACCTAATTCCAACCAATCTAGCCTCGATTTATTGTGGACGTCTGTACACGGGGATCTGATAGAGCCCCATATCAGTCTCTTTATTTGCATCAGGAGAGACAGCCACTGTTTCTTTGAGGTCTATAAACATCAAACCATGTCTCCCAGCCCTGACATAAATTCTGCATTTCGCAGACGTTACTGCAAATGCGCCGGGGCCGGCCGGGATCCAGGAAGTGGAAATAAAAATGGCAGCCACTGCTTGAGTCTTCTCGAAATGAGCCTGCGCCTGCTCCCAGCCAAATGAGATTACATGTCTCCAGATTTGTAAAAATGGATATACGAAATTTGATAAGCGTCGCACTGAAGTGTAAGTGTCTCCTGTGTTCGATACATTCTTAATGCAGAAGCTAAAAAAGAAGGCGCGTCGTAATGGAGTCGTAATTGTGCTGGTGGAGGGTCATATGAAATCAGTGTGCCTCATAAAATATGCTGTTACAGCAGCAAGAGAGAAACAGACAGCACAGAGTAAGACATCCGAAATGCCGTGTTATATAAATGTGATTTTTAAAACACTGAAGGTACAGGGCCACAAATAAGAGAGCAGTCAGTCATCACAAAAAAGAGTGAAATAAACTGCCAAATATCACGGGTACGGTGCTGCTCCAGTGTGATAGCCTCTGTTTATTACTGCTGTTCAGTTACAGGAAACTGGTTTGTAATCTTCTAAATGCACTTTTTAATAATGTCAAGTTTCAGAAAACGGTGAAAACTCTGACCTTTCCTATCAATGCCATAAACAGTGGGACAGTGTGTGTGTGTGTGAGAGAGAGAGAGAGTGAGAGAGAGAATGAGAGGTGGTCAAGCAGACTGAAGGAGAGACACAGTAAAGTGTGGACACAAAAAGAAAAAAGAAAGAAAGAGAAGTGTATGAGATGAACAAGAGAAAGAGCAATGAAGACCACATTGTAATAAGCAGTTCTATAAAACATGTAAACCTATGTAAAGAGTCAAAAAAGGTGTGGCCTGTCTAAAGGTAAGAGAGACAGAAAGTAAAGAATGACAAAAGACAGATTGATCAGAAAGAGAAAAATAGAGAGAGTAAGAGAGAGAGCCAACAGACTTCCTTCAGGGAAAGGAAGGATTCTGGAAGGATTCTCTGGGCCTAAGTGAAGCCCAGCTCTGCAGCTTTGCATCATCCCACTCTGAGCGATCTAAATAAGATAGTGGCATCATTACAGAGCGCACTCATCTGCAACTTTCCTTTTTAGACTAATTTTACCTTCAGTCTGCATGCTCTTTTGTCTAATTAAATCTTTCTCCTCTCTCTCTGCCGTTCTCTCTCATTCTGTCTCTCTCTAGTCATTGGGATGACAAATAACGCAATGCAATTTTGGCACATTATTATGTATGAAATGTGAGGAATAATGTATTCCACTCGGCTGAATATCTCTAGACTTGCGTGTAATGAGCACAAAAGTAAAGTTGACTGTGTGTAAGCCTAAGCGTTTGTGTGTGTGTGTGTGTGTGTGAGAGAGAGAGAGAGAGAGAGAGAGAGAGGGGGAGAAAACTGCACAAGTTCCTCACCTACGCTGTTTTTTCTCACTCACCTCTGCTTATTTTTTATCTCTTTCATCAAGACAAAAACCTGCTGACCTTCGTGTTCAGTACCACCCACCCACCACCTTGTTATAGCAGAGAGAGAGAGAGATAGAGAGAGAGAGAGAGCAGTGCTGGAGCCGGATCCTTTGGGCTCGCGGTTCTGTCCCGCTTGGCTTTAATTTACAGTGGCGGAAAATAATTAGAATCTCACTTTTGCGAAGAGTGGAGTGAAAATGTAAACAATGCTTCCCTGCGGGCGAGTGCTTCATCACACTGACAGGTGCATTTGAATGAGTCTGTGTGTTCATGCACGTGTGTGTGTGTGTGGGGTGGGGTGGGGGGCGGACAGCCTGGTTTATTTATGTGGTAGTGGCACATGGCAGGTGTGGTACAGTTTGATATGATAGAGAGGGTCATCCATCTGAAGCAGCTGATGGAGAGATGGTCAGTGCCAGCAAGAGCTCAAAGGGGCCAGTAGGAGGCAAATTTGGATTTTGCACAAATGTATGCTAAAACAGGCAAGGCCTGGAAGATACGCAGTGTATATATTGTGATCCAAATCGATATTAAGGAGCTACAATGTCCAATACTCATTACTGCACCATAACATTTTATATGGACTCATATCAAACAAAAAGCAGTAGTTAAAGACCACTTCCAGAATTTCAATAATAATAAAAAAAAAAAATCACAGACTGTTTGTTAGACAATGAAGACACTTCCCTGCTCACACCTGGTTTGAAGTGTGAGGATTTGGGACTAAACCCGATATGTAAAATTTGCAGAGCACAGATTGACCAGAGAGACTTGTCTACATAAAAATGCAGACCTCCAGCACAAACTAGCTGCTCGGGAAATCTCCAAGCTACACCATCACATTTGTTTTTTTTTATCTGACTCACAACGACAGCTCCGAAAATGGCGCTGCAGTTATTTGAAGAGCTTCAAACTCTCCTGGGATTGGTAGCAGATGAAAATCTCCAGCTGGACATTGAGGTGTGCCAAGCCAAGCCAAGCTGAGCAGATGCCATGCAATGGAAAAGCGTCTATAGAAATCTGCATCTGTACGTTTACTGATTTATGACGTATGCAGCACTGTACAAAAGTTTTTAGGCACCAGAGACATGACATTTAAAAAGCTATTTATCTGAGCAGTAAGTGTTTATTTGCTAAAAATCAAACAAATAAACAACAACAACATTAGAATAAAACCAAACAGCATTATTCCAGTGAGTGGGATATTGTGTGTGTGAATGTGTTGGTTTAACTTTTTCCAAATCTCTCCTCGTGGAATCCATATTATTTGAGGGTGTCATCCAATACCTAGTTTTATCGGTTAATAAACAATGATTTTCAATAATGTGTGCTGTTATTCAACAAATTCATGCAGAATCTGCATGAATCTGAACAAAACATTGTTCTTCAAAACCACTCTCACCTACTACTTTATAGAAAAATAAAAATATATTTCTTATTTGTTTATATTATTATTATTTTTTGTATTTACTGCGATTATATATAACTTTATACAAGCACCACACGTACAGAGAGGGCATTAGTTTAAATATTTATAATTATCCTAGCTGCCTAATTTTTTAAAATGTAGATTTGGAACTGTTCCACAGCACATCTTGTTCAATGCTGTAAGAAAAAATTTGTAATAAAGAACTTTAATATATAAAAAAGACAGATTTCTGCTTACAATAATATTACAGGGGGAATATCTTAATATCTAAGGGAAAAAAAACACATTCGAGCATTTGTAAAATAACACAAATGCATATAAACATATTCAACAGTAAACAATCTACAATAATCATGTAATAGAATGTGCAAAGTCAAAAACACAAGTGTGCATCATAACAAAACGCACACACTCATTCTCCATCATACTGACAATCGCTATAAAATCATAAATAATTCCAGGACACAACTTATTCAGTACTTTGATATTAATGTTAATATAAATGAGAACTGCATCCTTGATACTGTGACCTTTGGTGCTGGAACAATGCAACTCTGCATATAATAGCATAATTACAGAATTCAGCTGCTCTTGCTCATCTCCAGGATACACGCTGTTGCACATTGATGCACATCCCTTGCATTGCAGTGTATTGTGCCACCTCATATTGGCACACACTCAGACATTAAATTATGAACTAGCATATCATGCAGAAAGCTCAGCTCCTCCCTAATCAGAGCCTGGCCCTATGCATGGATAACCCGGGCATTGCCAGGCATTAGAAGGGAAATAGATAGGCTATTATTATAAACTTGCAGAGGAAGGAGAGGGCTGTTGACACAATTACGCTCAGAAACGTTTGTCTCTGCAATGGCTGTGCATCTGGCCTGTTGAACACACGAATGAGACAACCGATCTGTACCAACAGGGCCAAAACACACACCTCTGCCTCATCGCTTCCCATCTAAAACACATATGGAGAATATGCCTCCTCTATGAAAGCACAACCTGTTTACCTTAGCAAAATCACATACAAATACGATGTGCACCACTATTCAAGCCAATGCTGTAAATTAGCCAAGAAATGCACACACACACACACACACCATATGGATAAGGATATATATAAGGATACATTTATTTTATTTTTTTTAGTTTTGGAAATGAAATTTTTTGTCCATTCTTGCTTGATGAAAAACTTCAGCTGCTCAGCATTTCATGGTCACCTTTGTCAGATTCTCCTTATTTGCGATGTACCATAGGAGAAAATCCGACCTGCAGGCAGGCTTGTCAAGCACATGCTGTCTTGTGTTTATGAAGCCATGCTTTTGTAGCACGTGCAAAAAGAGTCCTGGTGTTTTCTTGCTGAAATAATCATGGATTTCCCAGGAAATTGTTACCTTTATAGCACCATGTGCCTCACTAATATCCCAAAATATACCTTCACATCCACAGTCCCCTCACACAAATCTTCACTATCCAATGAAAACCACGTATATAGAAAATAGCAACTTTACCGAAGACGGAAAAAACCTTAACTTTCAATGGAAGTCAGTGTATTTTTATTGATCTATTCACCATGACATTTTTACACAACGTGAGGGACAACTGCTCAGTTCAAATACTGGAGTAGATGAATAATTGACAAAAATGGGGATATATGTTTTTCATTGGACATCGATAATATACAAGTTACCCATGACAGGTTTACCCAGGCAAAGGGTTTTATATGTATTGCCAATTTTATTTTCAGTTTTTCTGGTTTTGAACTGGGTAGATAAAGCATTTTATCACTTCTCAAAAACAATTTATTGCTGTTTTTGATGTCTGAAGTAGGCTTCTTTAATTTTACACTAGAACTACAAAACCTAAAAATATTTTTTGCAAATAATGAAAGCTTATCGTCTGTAAATGAGTAATGGGCAACATAGATGTGTAGAAGTTTTACACCATTGCCTTAAAATGTGTCAATTTGGCAGATAATCCCAAATAGCCTGCCTTGTGTTATTTTGACCCTGTAACAAACTCAGAATTTCAGAGGTAAACAAAAGTTGCATATCTAAGAAAATGACCATAGCATTAGCCATCAAGGGGATGGAATCTGGAGCCATTAAAATGAGTGTACTACTGTAAAATTGTCCTTACTCAACTATCCCATTAAAAAGAAAGGTTTACTACTAGATTTAATCAAAATCAAGGATAACCCAGGCCCTGGTGTGGATATCCTGAATGTAAATACTGTACAAGGGAAGATTTCAGACTTTGAACTGCGAAAGATGAGAGAGAGCAAGACAACACAAGTAAGATAGCATCTCAGTGGAGGATTATCTCGCTGATGCATCTGCATAATTCCCTGTTACTAATCTGCTTTTATAAATGCTTAAAAAAGCCAATTTAATCCATAAACAACTCAGTAAAGCAATCCTCCACTCAGTCTCATGGACCCGTGATGCCTGGAAGAGATACTTTCTCAAAGGTTTGTTTGTTTAAAGAGGCTCAGGGCTAAATACTTTAAAATCAAGGTTATTTGCACATGCATTGTGAGAAGGCTTTGCGTACACTCGACCGCTAATATGCAAGAACTCTAAGAAAAGCTTCACTAAAGTAGGAGACAAGGCACAGGATCAAAGCGTGCACCAGACTAATAGAAACGCAGAAGCTAGTATATATTATGTAGCTTGTGACTATCATCTGATTCAAGATGTATAGCCGTCCTGCACTCAGGCCTTTAATATTCAGTTCTAGTAATATGAATATGCAAATACATGCATATTGATTTGTACGTAATGTAAGAATCATCTAGTTAACATTATTAAAAGCACATAATATCAATCACTATGACAAATCAGATTTGTATAGGATTCACAATATTACACTGTGCATCATTAATCTTTTCTATGAGGTTCTTGTCATTTCTACCCTTAAGTATATAGTGTGCTCATACAATATGGAATTCCTCTGTTTTATTATAATTCAGTTTCATCTGTATTAACTCAAAGTGTGTTTTATAACATCTCCCCTTCCAAGAAACCACCTCATTTGGGTTAATAAAAGCAGCACAATATCACTGCTGTGTCTGGAATGGAAAGGTACCTGCTGGGATAAGAGACTGTCCTCCTACTGCTGCCTGCTATCTGTAGGGTCATGTGACCGATCAGAGATTAGAGGCTCATCTAAAGCGAGGTTGAATCTGAAAAGGCATAATCAGTAGTCTTCTCTCCCTCTGGGTAATCAAAGAAAGCCAAGGTCAAAATGTTTAAGAAAGAAAAAGAAAAAAAAATGCAGCAGATTTCAGTATTAAACCCCAACTGTGTTTATCACAATTGTAGTTTGGCTGATTTTATCTGCACTCCTAAAGCTATAGATTTATTAAAGCTATTTAGACAAAATCCTGACCCAGATTGACCTAAAGGTTCAGAGGAGCACAATGATTAAAATAAACAGCTACAGCTTGCTATCATGGTGAATAATATCATCTAGGTAACACCATTAGACCGATATAATGCCGCTAGCAGTTTCTAGCCACTCTGATACACTGTTCTGAACAAAACAGGAGGTAAAAAAAAAAGAGAGAACCCCTCTTCCCTAAAAATCCCATTTGCCTAGTGTGTCTCTAAAGAATGTTCCCTGGTCTGTCGACAGCCCAATTTGTTCCCTCTGTTCTACATTATGAAAGGAGGAGGGGGTTTAAGAACTATAAGAGTTTGAACATGTGGCCTCAATTTTGCAGCTTCCAGCTGCAATTGTTTTGACAGCTGACTTGGCGAGCAGCATATTAGGATGAAATTAAAAGAAAAGTCCATCTCGGATACGTCTAACAGAATGAAGCCCAGGAAAGTCATGGAAACAAACCCTTCCTCTTTATCCAGACTGTGAACCTAATTCTGTTTCACAAAAGTGCCATGATTAGCACAAATGAAAATGCTACAATTTCTTACTCACTGTTTTTATACAAATGATTTGAAGCACCTATAGGAACTGGCACATAACTCACATTCATTTTCTCATACACACTCTGTCACGTTTAGGAATGAGGAGTGAGCTTGCATCCACTTGTAGTGCTATTTCGCTAAATCTGAGGGTTAAGTTTTCTCAGATTAAGTATACATCAAATATTCTTGTGTACTTGGGCCAAATATATGTAGCACACACTGTATTAGTGCTAACTAAATTTCATATGTGAATCCTCTGAAAAGTCTTTTAGTCAAATATTTACAAATTCTCATTCAGACCAAGCTCACAGTGCCAGCAAATAAATTCCCCTCTCTCTCTTTCTCTGTTTCACTCTCTTACCCCTTGCACTCCCCCACCAAACCCACCCACACGCTTCCTTATCCATTGTGTGGCTGCAGTACTTTCACACATTGCTGCCCAGCAAAAGTCATTGACCTTTTCTCCACGGCAGGGCCGTCCCTTTCCCAGTCACATCTCATATTGAGCTGTGTGTGAGGGCTCCATGCCCCAGCCTGTGTTGCTGTAGCCCCAGGCCTGCCAGCCAGCCCTCGCCAGTACTGTCCACTAATAGCCTCCTGTAATTGAAGAAGCAGCTCTCAGCCTTAATGCAAGCAAACAGGCCGGTGGAGAGGCATCGGAAGAGGACGTGGGGGTGGGGGGTAGGGGGTGGTCTGGGGTGTGGGGTGATGCAGGTGCCTCCTCATGACCCCCGCCATATTAGGGCAGCCCCTCCCTTTCCTGTGTTTGTCTTCCTGTTTTGGGTTTGCGTTCAGGCAGGCCCACTTCCATTGTTAGCGCACGGTGGAGCTGGAGCTGCTGGTCATGGGCTGCTACTCAGCAGGTGAGAAAAAAAATCAGAACATCCCTGGTCAGGTTTTACTGGTTTTCTTGTGAAAATAAGCCAAAAATAAACCAAAGTGTTGTTCTGAATTTGTGTGTAGTTTCTATTCATTTGCTTAGTTTAACATAATGGGGTAAAATAAAATAGTCTAAAGTATGCTTTGTACAGGTCAAATATGTCTTATTTATTTGTCCCAATATGATACATTTTCATAGGTGGTTTCATAGGTGATTGTTAGGGAATCCCACTGTATCATAACGATTATTTTTTAAACACTACTGTGATTATGCAATTATTCTGAAATGGTGATTCAAATAAAAAAGTGCACGGCTGACATAAGTGACATTTCTCCAGGTCTCATCATTTCATAACAGTGTCTGTAGGCTAGTATTTTGAAAGGCAGGGTTACAGGTTGTAAATGCAGTGGTTTATGATGTTGTTAGCTGTGCAGTAAGTGTTAGTTTGAGACCACAGATCAGAGGAAAGGTCTCACCTATTACTCCCTTAATAATATATGAGAGAGAGAGTGAGAGAGAGAGAGAGAGAGAGAGAGAGAGAGAGACAGATGAAGAAAAACCAACATGGCCTACTCGTCATTAGCTCTCCAATCTGCACCCTACTTTGCAACAACAGCCGCCCCCCCCTCTCTCCCCACTGCTCCAATCCGTTGTTTTGCAAAGCACCTTGGGTGTTCCCTAAATTCCGCCCGTGGAAACACATTAAGGACAGGCACGGAGACAAACGGTGCGGCTGTGCTCAAATCTTGATGCGATTTCTGGTTGCAAAAACAACTCGGGGGCTATCAGCAGCCATTAGCGCAATCAATGTCACCACGAAGTTTCTGGTGAATTACGGCGAAGATTAGAGCTCTGCCGCCCGGCTGCTCCGTCACTGTCAGCCAGGCGGTGACAAAACAGTTTGTGTTACCTGCTCCAACGCGGCAGGCATTAGTACCTCCCTCCCAGGTACAGTAATCAAGAAGGTGACGGCAGACAATTAATGAGGTCCATCTGCACCAAGGCCTATACATAATTAATGCCCTCATTATACACACGCTATGATTTTAGGCTCCTCTCTCTCTCCCTCCCTTTCTCACACTCTTTTTCTCTGTCACTGCTCTTTGCTGATGCTTACGCGGCACCTCTAACAACCAGAAGACAAAAAAAAGGACATGTGTCAAGGACACGGTGCTTAACTATGGAAAAGGGCACTTCAATTTAAAACAATCTGGTGCAATATATTCTCACTGTACAGATATAATTCCATTACATTGCATATGCATTTTAGTTCGCTCCGACATAGTCCTGAACCCCAGCCTCTCCTATGTGTTACATTTTCAGCAATCAGACTTTAATAGGACAGTTCAATATCTTAAGCTAGGAGCAATAATGTTGATCACATGGCCAGGAAGAACCTAAGCCATATTATAAAGTTAATTAAAGAGTAAAAAATCAGATTATGTTTTATGATCACCCTGTGAAAATTGCACTTTCAATGATAATAACAGCAGGCCATTTGTGGATATGTTATTGAATGTAGATCTCTTTTTTTATTGTTTTAATGCTCCAGGGAAACAACTAAAATTAAGCCTTTACTATGATCAGGTCATTAGGCTTCCTGTTTATTGTTTATCTGTACAATGCTGCTACTCCAATAAACTTCCACTCTCTGCTGTCAGGTGGATAAAGAGGTTGACCTCAGGTGATGTGGGAGTTTTAAATCTATTTTTTCCTCTGTGTGATGGTATACACTGTAAGGAGCCTGCACAGAGCACTGGTGAGAAATGCCCTACATTTGTGCAGTGGTATTTATATATATATAATCAACACATATTTTGAATATCATGCTATTGCCATTAAAGGTCACATTTACATATTATAAATACTATTCAAATATTCAGTATTCAAGTTATAGTTATGACTGGAACTGTATATCATTCTAGCTGCAATACACTGAAACGTGATGATCAAATCTTGAAATACCCCCTGATTACATGATATACAGAATAAAATATTGTGCACTTTTAAATATTACATGTGATTATTTATTTTCGAACAGCAGCGTATGCCTCAAAAGATAAGCAACAAGTTGCGATTCTTAATTGAATAGACTCTCTGATACCAAGGTGTCAGCAGGGGTGAAGCAGAATGCATTCATTAGTGTGGACTGTTGAACATGTCAAATGTAGAATCACAGAACAGTGGATTAAAGCTGGAATAGAGTCAGCAACTTGATAAATGTTACCACCTTCCAGCCTTCTAACCCTTCAGCAGTTCTAACTGCGTAATACAAATAATTTAGTCAATGCATAAACAGAGAAAACTTTCTGAAACTTTCCATCAGTCCATGCCTTAATCTTCATTTGCTGTGTTAAGTGAACACTAGAGGGCTAGAAGGCTAGAGGGAGCTGTGACCGGCGCTCATTAGCAATGACAGTTTACTGATTACCAGCTGATCTAGTATAATACATTTTTACATTAATTCCTCTGAAGATGAAGATTGTTGAGTACTATTTAAAGATATCTCTGACCTTTTTTTTTCTTTTTAAATGAGCAACACCCTTGTGCAGTCACCTCTACAAACGCCTCATTGGTAGTTCAGTAGTTATACATTAAATATAGCTGATATGTAAAACACTATCAATGATGTTAAAATCTTTTTCCAAAGCTTACACGATCTTCTTTTCACTTTGAAATCCATTGAACTTTTTGACAGGTCCTGTAGCTCTTTTTCTGCTACCTGTAAGTGTACTGTTTTGCTCAGTTTCTCCTTCCTTCCCCTTTTCTTTGCTAATGAAAGCCTCGTGGCCCCTTGTTATTAAAATTGTGCCTCTCTCTCTTGTATTAATTGGGTCCATAATAAGGAACGCGTTGGATTCATTATTTAATTGCTAGGGCACGTTTGGAATACAGTTTCTGAAATGTATTTTTAATGAAAACTACTACATCCTGACCTAATCATATCAACCTTCTCCTATCTAATTAAGGATGCAAAAAATCATTAGAGTTGCAAAATATTAGTTTCAGCTTTGTCTCACTGTTCCCTCCCCTCTGTGCATACATTTTTTTTTCCTTGGTGATGATAAATAGTTAATGAGGGAAAAATGACAAAAAAATTTGCATGTAGGCAAATTAGTTTAATAGGGATATGCCTTTGCTGAGTTAGGAAAGTGACCCTTTTTTGCATGGAGAAATTGATATAATAATTATGAAATAATGGCTCGCCCGTCTTATTTAAATGAAAAATCGCCTGGCTGAATAATGTTAAAAATAGTGAAATGCAATAACCCTAAATTTTCATCACGCTGGCAAATGTGTTTAATGTGTTATCATTTTATCAGTTCAATAAAGGCAAATTAGGGGCAATATGAGGAAAGCAGTGATTGTCGTAATTCTGGGAGAGAATTGTACAGCAACTCAGGGCTGTGTTGGGGAGAGAGAAAAGAGTGAAAAGCTATTGGCTAAATGAATGTCTCCTTAGACCCAAGCATTCCAATGTTCTCCCAATAAACGAATCTTATAAAAGCTTAACTCAGATGCCAGTGCTAGGCTCTAATGCTCATATTATCATAGGAATAAGAGACTTGAGGAAATCCAAGCAAAGTAAAGCTTTACCGTAACATCTCCTGTGAATATGATGTGTAGAAACATATTCATAAAACATTATTACGTATTCATAAGGCATTAGAAACATGACTTTAAATATTCATGAAAAGCATTATAGGTTACAGACTAGTAACATAACTCTTTATATGTGTTAATAACATGATATTCTACATGCATCTGCAAGGTCTTCTATTATAATGACCTTCCAAATTGTGTACATCTGTGTGTTTGTGTGTGCTTGTGTTGACATAGGTTGTCCAGGTAAGACATTGTTTAAAAAAAAGATTTTCTTCTGTAAAATCTGGGGAAACTATTGCTGGGAACCTGTTTGGCTAATTATCTCCTACTAATTAAACTAAAAGGAAAGACCTCGGAGATGAATTTGTAGCTTTCTGAAATGTAACTAAAGAACTCTAATAATTCATTATATTATGTCTCATGAAATATATCTTTCTTTTGTGGAGTTATGCACTTGATGGCCCCTGTTCATGAGTCATCATCTGCTAGTTAACAAGAGGCCAGAAACAAAAACCACGGAATTTATTAAAGTATAATTTCTGTTTGAAAGACTCACTGCAATATGAAGAGCTGTGTTTAAAACCCAATTACAAAAAAGAATCCAATTTGACAAGTTCCATCAGTGACTTCCTCGCATATTCTAGTAGGCATGTCATAAGCTATCAGGCAGCAATCTGGAAACTTAGCAGTGGCAATCTAATGGATTTATATCAGATCATTTGGCTAGAATTTCAAAATCAACCATTAATATATGAAATCACTCTGAGTTTAAGAAGAGTACTGGGACAGTTAGCGGTCATTTGCAAAGCAGTGGGTAATGTTTAGAACAGCCTTTGGATTTCCACAAGCTAAGAGCAGGAATTGTAAAGGAAAGCTGAAATTTGGTTCTGTAGAAACAGGTAGAGCCAGGTATACATCTGAAAATCACACACCTTCCGTCTCTCTCCGCTGAAGCCTCTCCATTTCTCCGCCTTTTTTACAATGTAACTTAGCTCCTGATTAGACAATTCCAGGTCGTGTGGGATAAAAAATGCACCTTCTGGACTGTGGAGACGATGGTAAACATCTAGCATTCTGCCATCATTGTGGAGTCTGAAAAAGAGTTGAAGGGTTATTTTTTAACATGCTTGATCCCATGTCATAAGATGGTAAGCATTCCTTTAAGCACTCCACAGCTCTACACCATGTCCAATGATGATAAAAACTAATAATAGATAATTCATAGAAAAAATAATAGATAATTAATATAATAGAATATATAAAAATAAATACATTTTAAAATGAAAGAAAAAAACACACTCTTCTAGAGAACTTTTAACCAGTAATTGTATCTAATCTTGCACAGCTTTTAGCTATGTATACCTCTGAAATAACAGGTTTGTTCAGCTTTAAATAGGACACATTATACATTTAAAATCAAAATGGTACGATTAGAGATTTATTCAGAAATATTCGAGTTTTATTGCCATTTGCACAGTTACACAAACAGTACAGGTAAATCAGAATTGTGTATGCATTCATTCCCAAGCAGTGTGTGTGTGTGTGTGTGTGTGTGTGTGTGTGTGTGTGTGTGTGTGTGTGTGTGTGTGTGTGTGTGAAAATTTCACTGAAAATTATTGTTATTGATTTTAAATGAATGTACATTTACCAGCATTGATACATCAGGATGCATTTTCTTTCATCTCTAGTATGCTTTATCCTGACATAAAGCTCTGATTTTGATAAACAGAAGTTATTTCAGTTATGGAATGTTATGAGAGTTATTTTTGAGTACATCACAGGGAGATGCTTTGCTGAGCCTGATTAGTATAGGCCGGTTGAAAACATTATTTATTTGAGTCTCGAGGTGACACTGCATCAGACATCTCTTTCTATAACGTATGAATCAACCAACACACAACACAAACCCAAGGAAGAAAAAAAAAAGGGAAAAAAAAAACTTGGCTTTTCTTCAAAAATCTCCGACCTCCGACCCTGACAAAGGGATTTGCTGCAGTCAAAGGGTAATCAGGACTCAAATAAAGCTCACATGACACAAAGACCGCACCATGCGAGAGCTTTGTGCAGAGAAGCGCTCCCCATTCCAATGGGGAAATGCAGCGAGTGATGTCTGCTTGGCTATTGTATGTAAAACATGACCTCCACTCATCTGAACAACTCACACTTGCCACTCAAGCATAGCAGGGTGCAGTCCACTGACAGGCCTGAGCCTTCATGGAGTGGACTGAAGATAAGACTATTTCAGTTCGTACTGCTATTTTAAGACATGATTCACAGACATCAGGGAAAAGTCAGAGATCAATGGAATTATCATATGAATGTAACTGTGTATGTACATATTTATATATGCACATACCCGCTTACACTGGGTTGGATACAAGGCCTGTTTCCTTGTCATTATAATGGTGGGTTATATAACATACAGTACAGTACAGTGTAAAAGTTAGATAATCTTATATATATATCATAATACAGGAAAATGCACACAATTGTATAACTATATACATTCAAAATGCTTTTCCTCCTGTGCTCATAATAATTATGGGTAATTATGGCACAGGGACCACAAAAATATTCAGTACACATGCATACAGCAGAACTACATACAGTTCTCTACAATGACAGAACCTAAGCCAACACTACTCTACACTACTACTATATTTTTTGGAAAACAAATAAAAAAACAAACAAAAAACAGGCATGGAAACATTCTCTTTTTTATTATTTTATATTTCTTTCTGAGGGGGTGAATCAGGGCCTGCTAAAATGTAATTAAAAAATGGATGGCAGTTCATTCTATCTATACATGCAGCCTCAGGCGGTATTTTAGAAATAGGTCAGCCGTTGTGTCAGTGTCTCTCCACTGGCAGCCAATAGGAGTGTGCAAACCACAAACCAGGCTGGGCCCAGTGCAGGCCCCTGGCCTACATTTACAGCCCACCCCAACTTCCAGCCCCAAGCACCGCCCCCACCCCCAGCACTGATTTACACCCGCTAAGCCTGCAACCCCCTTTCACCCGGAACAGGCTCCAGAAATCATCTGCTATAACCTGCCTTTTTAAAATAAAGAGATAGAGACAGAATCTCTTGGTATGATGTGGGATAGTAGGCCTTTCTCTTTTTCATAAAAACAAAATGGAGAAAAAAAATGTGCAAAGAAGACCTCCCCCTTCCAAAGAGGAAATGCAGGGATCTTGACTTTTCTTGGATTACCACAGGTGTTTTTATCATGGGGTCATGAAAATATTCCTTGCCTTTGAATTTTAGGGCGACTTCAAGAGGTAACCAAACACTGGAAAGTAAAAAAAAAATTGTTTGTCATTTCTCTCACTAATTGTTGGACAATGTTGATCCTTGTAAAAGCAGGTTCATCAGAGTTTCAGTTCTTTAAAACTTAGGTACTAACAAAATTCCACAGATTTAGAATTTTTTCTATTCCTCATCATTATGGATTAAGTTAATTATATTTGTGACTTATTAAATGGCTTATTTGTGTCAATTTGACATTGGGTCAAATCTTTAAGCATAATTTAGACTTGCTGTCCTTTAAAGGTAATATACATAAATAAGTAAGGAATTTTCCTAGCACCAGTTGCTTGTGTGCACTAAGGAAGTCTTAGTAATTCTTTTGAACCCAATAAATTACTGTTAAAATACATTTTATATTTGTTGAATAATGTTTGTTTAATGGATATCAATATAAATACACTACATTTCCCAACTACATATATAGTTGTGAAACAAACATATGATGCCACACGGTTTGGGAGTGATTCATTCCAACAACATCTATGTAAACATAAATTAGGAAAAAAATAATTCACTTATCCCATGGGTGTGCTTTGGTTGTAACACACTTAAAGTAAAGTAAAAGGTAACCGCATTGCCGATATGAACTTGTAAGGCTGTCATATATTTACATTCATTCATTATCTGTAACCGCTTATCCCATTCAGGGATTGGGCACAAGGCAGGGAATACACCCTGGAGGGGGCCATATATTTACAGTCTAAGATAATTAAAAATAGAAAAACATGGCATGGATTACCACTCAGGTGGTAAAATATAACATTTTCCTACTGCTTTATAGCTTCTGTCAGCTCAAAGTCTGATGTTTGTAGGACACTGTGGTGCACAACAAACAACCAGAGCCTTTTTTAAGTGTAGACTGTACATTTAAAGGCAAAATCTTTGATTCTGGGGAGCTGCTATTCTACCGTTTGTTTATGTTCAGAAGCTCCATGTCTTTTAATGTGTAATGCTATGTATGAATCTGTGAATTACCACAGAAACTCATTTGTAACTTGAGTTGTTTAGTTTTGTAGCACTCTGTGTTTACTTCCATGAAGTTAGTGAAAGTACCCAAATTTGGTGTAATTTTCATCTGAAGTATCCTGAAACAGCAAGAATACGGTAATATTATCCACTGATGGAGCAGGAATAGAGCAATATCCCCACATTGTTATTTGTTTTTCAATGTCTGGAGGTCTCTTAGGTGTCTAATCACCTCCAGAAGTGTAACATATTGCAGAGTCCCTTTGTTTTTTCAACCATTAACTGATATTTTCACTTCATAAACACATCAGACCTGTTTTCCGTGTGAAAACAGACTATAGATCTAACAGATGGTGAGGAAACATTCTCGGAATTGTATAAAAACTGAATTTTATAAAATTGTGAACATCACCTTTATGTCCACAGGCATAAAATCCTAAACTCATTAAAAAGTATCTATGTAAAAATGTCGATGTATAATAATGCTCTAAAAGGCTAAATTGGCAGTGTGTTAATATGCCATATATAACTCTAACACAATGTCACTGTATTGTCAACAGGTACATTGTATTAACAATAAGGTCAACACAATGACCACAGACCACAATGTGCAGAGAGACAGACACACACACACACACACACACACAAACTAACTAACTCCAGCGAAGGTGATTTCATTTCATCAGCTTCATGACATTTTTCAGGTTGTCCCTTCGTTCATTAGTAATGTCTTGAGACTATTAAATCAAAGTTCATTACATCAACACAGGGCTGTCAGACAGTGGCACCAGAAGAAAAGGTCTCTATTAGGGCCTATTTATGATGTGTATGAGCTCATGGACAGGACAGCACTGTTTCACTTCATTGGCAGGATATCCCTTAAGGGTCCTGTGGCCAAAAATACCAGTCAGAAATCTCCGATCATGGGGAAGACTCGACACTGCCTGGCCTGGTGCACTGTGACACTTTGCAGCCACTAGGAAGGTCAGGCAAAAAGTCTCAAGTTGGCAACAAAAAACTGTCCATGCTCTCAGCTCCACTTTTGTAGTTCTACAATTACAGACAGTAGTCCATCTGTTGCTCTGCATCATTTCTTTTGCCCATTTCACCCTGTTCTTCCATGTCAGAACCCCCACTGGGCCACCAGAGAACAGGTATGAGTTGGGTGGTGGATATTTCTCAGTGCTGCAGTGTCACTGACATGGTGGTTGTGTGTTTGTGTGTGTTGTGTTGCTATGAGTGGAATACACACAGCAGTGCTTCTGGTGTTTAACTGTCCACCCTGTTAAACGCACCTACCTCATTGGTCCACTTTGTAGATGCCAAGTCAGAGACAGCAGCTTTCTGTTGTCGCTCAGATTGTGTTGATTGTCCTCTAGGCTTTTATTAGTTGTTACTGGACGCTGGCCACATGTCACTGTTGGCTGAAAATATTTGGTTGGTGGACCAGACCAGCAGTGACACTAGGGGGTTTAAAAACTCCAGCAGCAATGCTGTGTCTGATCCACTCATACTAAGCCAAAACACACCATCCCACCCCAAAAAAAAACAACCCTGAAGTGTGGATACTTGTTCGCAAGTTTTAAACAGCATCTTGTCACACTAACACACCAACACCACATCAGTGTCACTGCAGCACTGAGACTGATCCACCACCCAAATCATACCTGCACTCTGGAGGTCCTTTTGGGGTCCTAACCACTGAAGTACAGAGTGAAAATGGTAAAGTATGAAGAGTAACAGATGGACAACAATCCTCATGAAGCATTCAGGACCAATGTTGTAAGCCTTTTGCATCAGTTTCAGGAACATATATAATTGACTTCCACCCAATCTGCAAAGGAAAGCACCAGCCTCAGCCACATGCTGAAGGAATGTCTGCTATTAGAATAAAGTTCTGTGATTCACAAGTGAGCAGTTTGGGGTTCAAGCAGCTGTGTGTGTTAGTCTGTAGTTTTCAAGTGTAAGTTTTTTTGGCCCTCTGTTTGTGTATCACCAGTTTTAATCTATAGTTTTTTAAAACACAAAAGTATCTTGTTCTCAAAGATCACTTTCACATTTTTTATTCACCAATTTAACTTCTCTGTAAATAACCAAAGGTATTATGAGTTTGTTCAGATCTGTTAAGGCATAGAAAACAAGCAAAAAAAATCTATACTGTGTATAAATTCTCATGGGTTGGCATGTTTCAGACGCACCTGAGGATGTACACATAGAGCACCGTGAATGAAAGAATGAAGAGGACGGTGTAGAGGAAGAGTGTGATGATAATACCCGCTGTTCCCGACTGTTCTGTGTGATGGAAGTGCCAGTACAGCTTTGCAGCGTCTGCCACTGGCTCCTCTGCACTGTAGGACAGACGCTGGAAACAAAGCAAAAAGAAAAGGATTAAGGAATTTTTAAAACGCTCTATGAAGATAACTAACACAAACACACACACACACACACACACAGCATAGAATGTTCTAAAGTCTGTGTGTATTTCCTTATATCAGTAAAACACTTTGCCTCTAAGGGGACTGAGAGACCAGACAAACCGTTATGAAACATCTCAGCTGTACAGTGTACTCATACATTTATTAATTCTTTGTCTATACTTATCCAGTTCAGGGTCACGGTGGGTCCAGAGCCTACATGGAATCACTGGGTGCAAGGCAGGAACACACCCTGGGGGCGCCAGTCCTTCGCAAGGCAACACACACTCACATGTTCACTCAGATTTATGAACACTTTTGAGTCGCCAATCCACCTACCAAGGTGTGTTTTTGGACTGTGGGAGGAAACCGGAGCACCCGGAGGAAACCCACGCGGACAAGGGGAGAAGACACCAAACTCGTCCCAATTCTTACATGGATCTGATTTCTTGACTGAAAATATATGAGCATCTCTCTTTAAAATGATACTCAAAAAGTAAGATATTATGTTCAAAATATTAAAATGTCTGCAACCCTGTGGGAGAAAACATCACATAGTGGGTGTAATTTGTTTCAGACGATTTCTGTTACATTCAAGATTTCCTTTATTTATTTATTCATTTATTTATTTTCCCTTTGTGATCCAGTGATTTTAGGTCAAGTCAGATTTCTTTTCAGGTTCCTCAGACTTCTACCTGTATCTGATAATGAATACAACTGGTAATGGATTAGTTCTACTGTGGTCCTCATGGCTGTGTATCTATAACAGTCTGTATCTAGAGCAGTATAGTTCTAGAATCCCTTTTAAGATGACAATATCAATAACTCCTTCTCTATTTTTTTTTCTTTAATTTCTAAAGTCACTTTGCCACAATAATGAAAACTTCTATTTACAGTGGTGGTGTCCACGTTATTTTAAGTGACTTACCCCCAGGATGGCGTCCACAGTAAAGACTGCCAGGGGGTCCAGCACTGTCCACGCTCCCACAGCCATGATCAGCTTTGACAGGAAGGAGGGCGTTGAGCCAAACACTAGCTGACAGACCCATCTGATCAGAAGCAGCAAAAACGTAGCTGCGTTCAAGGTCAAGGGCCCCAGCAGCACCAGCAGCGTCTCCTCCAATGTGCGCAGCAGAGAGCTCTGATACACCAGATCCACTGTGTGGCCATGGAACTGAAACCTATGAGAGAGGGCAAGAGAGATAGAAAGGGAGGAATTGAGAAGGTTACACTTTGTCTGGCAGAGAGATAGTTCTGAAAGGAAGGATGAACCAGGTCAGAATGTGACAAAACTATCAGAAAGCAAAGGAACTGAAAGCGAGTTTCTTGGAACTGTTTCTTGAGGCTATGTTTGTAAATGAATGTATGTCAAAGCTCTTCAGATAAGGAAATTCAGTGTAGTTCCCAATCACAATCTTGTGAAACCTGGAGTATGTGTTTTTATGCATGTATTAAAATAACAATCAAAATACTGATGTCACCAGATGTCAGTTCTAAATTCTGATCTACGATGTCCCCAAACTCCCATATGACAATGACTGGTACAATCCTGTTTCAAATAGCAGGACTCATAGCTCTCCTAAAGGAGCGTCCGCAGAACTGATCTCTTTGTTCATCAATTCCCTTCAGCTTATGTGAGCAAGAAAATGCCACTCTCCATTACACCTGCTGATTTAAACAGCTGTACTTTAAAGTCTAAGTGTGTAGTTCTACAATTACAAACTGTAGTCAATCTCTTGCTCTAAGTCTATCAGGCCCCTTTCACCCTGTTCACCGACGGTCAGGAGGACCATGGTCATGAGGTTGTGGATCATCTGAAGCACTGCAGTGATACTGACATAGTGAGGGTGATCCACCTGCTGTGTCTGATGCACTCACATGCCCCCACCTCATCAGTGTCACTGCAGTGCTGAGAATGATCTACCACTGATATAATACCTGCTCTGTAATGGTCCTGTGAGGGTCCTGCAGAGCAACAGATGGACTACAGTCTGCACTTGCAGAAATGCAAAGTGCACCTAGGAAGCAAGAAGTTTATTTCAATGCTATGTCTGATAATGCTCAGTGTACATTTCCACATAGTAGCCCAGGCATCATATCATCATCAGTCAGAATTTTTTAATACACTATATATTTATATATTTATATATAGTGATATACTGTTTTTAAATATTAACCTTCAGCTCTGTTCATTGGGTTTGTACAACTTCCTATAAATTGTTTGAAACTTGGATATTTTACAAAGACTGGACAGCTACACTGCTACTCTGAGCCACAGTGCTGAGGTGCTACAGTTTTAACACACATTTCTTTCTTATTGTTCTCTACAGGCTTTTTAGTACTTATAGTAGGGGCATTTGTACACTATTTGCTGTACAGGGGCACACACAGAGCTAACAGGGGCGCAGCTGTACCCTTTTGCTTGCCAACTAGTCATAGGGACAGAAGTGTGCATCTAGTAAAAAAATAAATAAAATAAATTACAGGTTTAACACTAATAGTATAAGTGATTTACCAGTAAAGTGGGCCTTACTCTGCCAATGAGAAATAAGTAACCAATTAAAGGGAACGCCTACCATTGTGGGTCAAACATTCACTCTGAGTTATTACCATTCAAGATTGGTACGCGGAACGGTATGTTTGAGAAGAAATACGATTGTTGTTTGAATATGGCTGAAGTTTAACTTGTCTGTAAGTTTTCAGTGTTCAGTTCAGTGTTTGAATTACCACAGAAATATGTTTGTAACTCGAGTTGTTTGGTTTTGTAGCACTTTCTGTAATTCAGTTAGCCATCTGCCAAGTTTGGAGACAGTTCTGCCTTAAGTGTTCAGAAACAGCCAATAATAAGTCAATATTACCCTCCTAAGGAGCAGAAATAGAGCAATCCTCATTCTGCTTTGTGCTTTTCAACATTTGGAATTCTCTTTGTTGTCTAAAAAAAATTCAGAGGCCTGTGTCATGAGCAGAGAGAAAGTCTAGCATACAAAACTGAGTCAGTTTGTTTTTTACTCATTTACAGACACAGGGGCTTAGTTAACACTTTAGACTGGCTTCCAGCACAAACAGACTGGAGGGCAGCAAATGGTGAGGAAACATCATCTGAATTTTATAAAAAATTATTTTTTGATAACAGTCGTGAACTTGGAGACCTGGAGGTTGTGGGTTCAAGTCCCTGACTGTCTGTGAGGAGTGCAGTGTGTTCTCTCTGTGTCTGCGTGGGTTTCCTCCTGGTGATTGTCTGTGAGGAGTGCAGTGTGTTCTCTCTGTGTCTGTGTGGGTTTCCTCCGGGTGACTGTCTGTGAGGAGTGTGGTGTGTTCTCTCTGTGTCCGCGTGGGTTTCCTCCGGGTGCTCCGGTTTCCTCCCACAGCCCAAAACAACACATTGGGAGGGGAATTGGTGACTCAAAAGTGTCCGTAGGTGTGAGTGTGTGAGTGAATGTTTGAGTGTGTGTGTGTTGCCCTGTGAAGGACTGGCGCCCCCTCCAGGGTGTATTCCTGCCTTGCGCCCAATGATTCCAGGTAGGCTCTGGACACACCGTGACCCTGAACTGGATAAGGGCTTATAGATAATGAATGAATGAATCATGAACCTTGTATTTAACACCAAGAACTTTTATTAACTGTACTTGAACAAATAAAAATAGAAACTGTAAATCGTATCAGTTGTGCACCATTTGCTAAAACTGCATCAACATCCTTCTGACATACTCAGAGGGTTCACTGATAATCTGAGAATTCAGATATATTTTGCTTTTTCATAATTTAATACGACATTGTCTTTAATTCATAAACATCAGTATTTTTAAAATAAACAGTCTTATTAGAAGTGATGCTTTGGTGTTACAATCACATTATATTATATAATATCCAAGTATCAGACAGTTTTAGGTATTTCTGGCAGGTTGTATAGTTGTAAGTCGCTACAGTGTGTTCTGCCTGTTCATCAGTCCAGGATAGAATTGAATTTTTAGTGGAGCATTTTAATATTGTTGGTCTGCACCCCTGATCTCAGTGAGGTCTCAAGTGTGTAAAAATATTAGGTAGTGCACTGTTTTTAATGACAATCTTGGAATGTGGAGTTCACTCACAAAATAATAATAAAAATAATAAGAAGAAACTGAAGTGGGTAATGAAGTGGTGTTGATTCCTGAATGCCAGCAGTGAGATATCTGAAGTGCACAGAGTTCAGTGTATAAGAAAGAAAGAAACTCAAGCTAGTCCTCAGAGCTGCTGTGGCAAAAGGCAGGAGTAGATACTTTTGGAGATGGTGTGCATTTTGCAAGCATGCTGGGGGCAGCAAAATGTGTGGGGGGCAGAGGGAGGGAGAGGCCACTAATGACTGCAGGGTGTGTGAACTTGTGGGTGTGTTGTGTGTTTGTGTGTGTGTGTGTGTGCTGTCAGTTTGCAGCTGATCTCTGACCGCCACTGTGGTCATTCCAGCCCCGTGGAGAAGCGCTCGAAGGAGACGATGGGACGGACATGTGGAACTTGTCATCCGCCACTGACCCCTTGCTGTTTTTTGCTTGTTTTTGCCCTCCCCTCCATCCCTTATTCTTTCACTCTCTCCCTCCCTCTGTCCATCCACTCATCCCTCACTACCCTGCTGCATATTTCTTGTGTTCTGTCAGTCTCTTTTCCATGATATAATGCCCATGCTAGTTTGGCCATAGTAAAAGCTGGCATGTGAGTGTATTTGCCGAGCCTCTCCTTGGTGATAAATTAAATCAACAACACATGCACAGCAAGTAACTTCAGCTTTTTATGATGAAACCCTGTTGACACAATAAGCCATGATAAATTCTTTCCAAATAATGCAGACTTAAGGGACATTACAATTGGAGGTTGAAATCAATGGACTTCCCCCATGTGGGATCATTAAAAGTTTGGAAACGAGGCAAAAGGTGCATTTGGTGCAGATGATCGGGGCATTTTATCTGATCTTTTGATTTTTGGAATGTTTGTGTGTGTGTGTGTGTGTGTGTGTGTGTAAATATCAGTGTGCACAGCCATGTATATGTTTTCTTGTTTTGTCTTTGTCTCTAGTTTCATCAGCTTTAATTTCCAGTTAATTCCATACTTCTTTTGCCTGGATTAATTTCTAGCTTTATTTCTCACATCTGTGCACTTCTCACCTCGTTCTGTGTTTTCCTCACCACGTGCTCTGTCTCTGTTTATGTTTTCTTTTGTGCTTGCCTTTGTCTGTCCTCAAGTTCCCTTACTCATGCTTATGTCACGTGTGTCCTATTCCCCAGGTGTTATGGTTTCCTCGTTGCTATTTAAAGGAACACTATGTAATATTTGTGGGTTAAGTGTACAATTTTAAAATCATTGTAATGCTTCACTGGGCTATAATAGGTGGAATAAAGAGTCTCTGTCACTGCTGCTCCAGGCTCAGCACTGTAGAAGCTGCACTATATAACTTTTAGAGGAGGGTAGGAAACCACCCCCAGATCCATCCTTCTCCCTATTGATTTTAGTGCAGTACTGTATATATGAATTACACTGGGGGAGCCATTTCTCTGCCGTGCCTGAGACAGAATGTCTGAGTCAGTTCAGACTGAGATGCTTTGGTTGTTTCTCATTTACAGAGCCAGGGTTGCGTACAAACACTGGACCTTTTTTCCAGCTTGCAAACAGAACAAGGAGGGAGCAAATGATGAGGAAAAACATTAACATTGTCTTTGTGTGCTTCTCTAGTGTTGCTTTGGTGGTGCTTGTTTGATTAGTGTTTACTTTTGTCTGAGTTTAACCTTAGTATTTTGTGTTGATATTTTTACATTTTTAGAACCACTTTCGCACTTGTATCATTTCTCAGCCTTCCTTCACCACCATTACACTGTTATGCCACATTAAACAATAGATTGTGCACTGTACATCTGTGTATCTGCCGTATTTGTTTATATTGATCCCATGCGTTTCACATGCATTGCATATGAAAATTGTTTGCTTTCTGTTAAAAGAGCTAATATTTACAACTTTACAAAAATTCAGACTCAGAAAACAGCAGAAATATTGTAATTGAAAAATCTACCAGTATTTTTATCCATTTGTTATTTTGTCCACTCTATTAACTATTCCATATTTTCAGTTCTAAAATTGAGTTACAACTGATTTTCCTTTTTGCTTTTTCCTTTTTACTTTTCAAACACTGTGCCCACTCCCTGTCCACTCTTTTAAACACACTAAACACACCTACCCTGTTGGTCTACATTGTAGCTGCAATGACCACCCAAAAAATACCTGAAATGTGGGACCTTGTTTATAAGCGGTAAATCATGTCTTGTCTCTCTTACCTGTTGACAGGTATGTTGCAGGTTTGCAGGTAGAGCCACTGACTGCAGTAGTGCAGGTAGAGGCGAGGAAACCACGTGAGAAGTATGAGGATGAGGAGGACAATGACCTGGTTGAAGTGAGGCCGTGGAGTCCAGGACAGGCCAAGTTCTCCTGGTAGCAAACGCTTGACCATTTGCAAACGCTGTACAGGACCGCAACACACAGCCCCACACAGTGCACCTCTGTCAGACCTGCCAACAATACACAAACACAAACACACACACACACACACACAAGCTGGACATTAGCCATGCATTTTTGTTTTTATAGCATAGGTAAATAAATTAGTTTACAGCATAGTGAAGCAAAGAAAAATAATTATTTCAATCCTTATGTATCCTATAGGCACAGTATACTGTGTTTGCAATAAAATTATTTTTAACCTTAACAACAGATTTAATGTAAGTGATAAGACAAATAAAAATAGCCTAAGGTCAAGATGCCCAGTGTCAGCTAGAGAAGTATAAAAACCCCCATATTGGGCTGTGGGGAGTGAAACTCTGCCCCGGAGGACATCCCATTCCTTTGAGCTGAGCTGAGGTGGCATCTGTGATCCAGAACTAATCATTGGACATCCATACTTGACCTCACTTACGCTTTTGGTGAAATGCTACCAAATGCTACCAAGACCTTACCACAGTAAACCAACGACAAATGTAAAGGCTTTCCAGAGGGTCATTATCTGTTACAGAAGCAAAAGGGAGAAAAGCTCTCAATTAATGCCGTTGATTTCAAAAGAAAAGTTAGTCAGACAGTGACCAATTTTCTTGGGCATGTAATAAAATAAAACCGTTTGAAATGTGTGGTACCAATCTTGCAACTGTAACACAAATACAACCAAATATACTTCACCAAAAATCTACCCACACTTCATTGTCAAACTATCAGTTCCTATAAGACTGCACATTGATAAAGGCATTTTATCCTGTATAAACACCTATCTCTCCGTCTAGCAACATGTTAGTGTTGATACAGAGTAAAGGTGAGAATAATGTGTCTGAGAATGGCATTTAATTTTTAAAAGCCACAGCAGACAAGTGTTTCCTGCGCGTCTGCAAAAAGTCAAAAGCAGGCAGCAGACAAAATGCCAGTGTGTCAGAGACGCAGACAAGACTGCTGGCTGTCGGTGGGCATCACGCCAGAGCGGCAAATAAAAGATGACTTCCATTGCTGCCGTAATGAAGATATTCATGATGCCTGAACTGAAATTTTTTTAGCTGTCTGTGCATAAGGGTCCTTCAAGAGAGAAATCCTAACAGGATGTGAAATCATTCTTCTCCTGTTTTTATTGCTACACCTGCATTTAATGAGGCAGGGCAATCAGGATCAAAAGGGCACAGAGAGGGTCCACATCCCATAACTACAATATTTGTTCACATGACACCTAAAACATCTGGGGTACATATTAATCTGATATTATAATCTTAGCCAATAATGAGTTGACAACTGATAATTCAGCGTTCCCTTTGTAACACATCCACATACTGACAAAAGTATGGTGACTAGCACTGGCCTTTCCCTTGTTGTTATGGCTAGTATAGTGGATAATAATTTTAACCATTGCAGAATGGAAAAAAAATTATAATTACTATTATTATTATTATTGTTAGTTATTCTGATAAACCCAGAAATTCCATATTGTGGATCTTTCCAATTTTTCTAAATGTATTATATTCCAATAGTCTGGTTTTGTGACATCAAAAAGCTGTTGTCATATTATAATGTGGTGAGACTGCTAAGAAATGGTAAAATCTAAATTAATTGTAAAATCTGAATTTATATTTAGGTCAAAGTCCTGTTTATTTTTTAAGAGAAAGTTAGTCATCTAAAGAACGCAGAAAAGTTCTGGTGCCATTTTGCCAGAAATGATCTACATTCTATAACTCTTAAAGTCTAAAATAAATAACAACAAGCAGGAATGTGTATCAGTGGCACGAATGGGCACTCTGCCAGTGAGCCAGAGCTGCTGCTTTTAAAGCTGATTTGTGCACTAATGCCCTTGGGAAAAATCCTGGGAACTATTTGCGCCTTTGGTAAAGGCTCTAATTCTGGGCTCACTTAAACACCGGACTTATCCTTTATTTGGAGGATTAAGTTATTTGCTTTCACCTTTTTTTTAACTCCCTTGATTCAGGCCATAGGCGTTGTTTGGTAAATGCGCCAAACCCATGTGTTTAGTCTCTGTATCAGAAGAAGGATTTCACCTTACTAGAGGCCAAATGCCTGGAAGAAATTAGTAATGTGTTGAAAGTTTCCAAAATAATGTACTACTTAGTCAGTTTGCCAACAACCAACACTATGTGTTTTGCTATTAACTTAAAACAAACCTTTTTTCCAGAATGTTCCATAGGTTTGTGTGAAGAAGTGATGCATTTTTAACACGTTATATGAGAAAAAGCCTTCACTGACTTTCCCTTACAAATTCATTACTAATGCCTAAATGGTACACCCCTGACTGCATTGATCAGCCCTTGAGGAGCATATGCATGCGAAAATCACGTGGATATGATTAGGGCTGCAATAAAACTGTGCAGGAGAATCACCAGAAGCAAAACAAATTGAATCAGTTAGTTGGACCCTGCTGCTGATATCCAGTCAAACCCTTTTGTCATAAACACACTGCTACACACCCTCTTTAATTTTTACATTTATTTATTTATTTATTTTCTAAATCATGGTTATTTTGTCCTGCAGTATCATAGGTATTACATACTCACTCAGAAAAATATACTTTAAGTACAGTAAATGTACTTTTACATGTTTGTACCTTCAGTGACAATAAAGTAGCCATACAGTATCTTTTTTTCTGACAGTGTATTATAGTTTGAAAGATGAAACGTAAGGGCAGTCTTTATAAGATATGTCCACATTTAAAGGTGCAGAATTGGGGGTCAGTGCAGATACTCGTGAGGAAACAAAGTGTTCAAAGTGTTTGAAAAATGTTGGCTAATGTTTATGCTCTCCATCATATGCTCCACATGATGTGGTGAAGCACCAGGGTGTGTGGGTGGCATGGTGACGCGGGGATGTGAAGGAGAGAGAATAAATATTAGACAACATGAGAAAGCTTGCCAGGTGTACGGGCATCTTGTTAAAACCGCTAAGGATTTATTTCCACTCGTACAAAACTAGGCTCTTATTTCCTTCGCTGGGGAGAGACATTTCAGGTTATTCATTCATTCAATCATATATCGTCTCTAACCGCTTATCCAGTTCAGGGTCACGGTGGGTCCGGAGCCTACCTGGAATCATCGGGGGCAAGGCAAGAACACAGTCCTTTGCAGAGCGACATGTGACCATGTGAGGAAACCAGAGCACCTGGAGGAAACCCATGCAGACACTGGAAGAACACATCAAACTCCTCATTTCAAATTTCTAATTTCTTCCCTGGTATATGGCGACTCAAAAGTGTCCATAGGTGTGAAAGTGTGAGTGTGTGTCGCCCTGCGAAGAACTGGCGCCCCCTCCAGAGTGTTTTCTTGCCTTGCACCCAGTGATTCTGGGTAAGCTCTGGACCCATCGCGACCCTGAACTGGATAAATGGTTACAGACTATGAATGAATTAATGAATAATTTCTTCCCTCATAAACTCTATGAGGGAATATGACACTGTAGTGTCTTTACCACTGTAAATGGCAAAATATTTTCATACCAAACATACTATCAGTACACTCTTAAAAATAAAGGTGCTACAATGGTTCTTTGAGCAATGCCATGAAACAACCAAATAAAGAACCGTTTTTGCGAATATATTTTCAGTGGGTAAAGACAAGGTTCTTCACACACACACATCCCATTACCACACATGTTTTTTATGGAACCAAAAGGGGTTTTCTATGGCATCACTCAAAGAGCCTTTTATAGTGTCTTTATTTTTTAAGAGTGTACTGTTAAAACTGCACATATTATCAGACAAATCTTGTACTCTGCATAAGCTGCATTGGGAAACATGGGTTACTGAACATAAGCTTGTCAGGCCATTATCATATTTTACCCATGCACACCCTTTAAAAATGATACTTCTTCAAATGTCCTTCAGTAAAGAAGATGGTTCTATATAAAAGCATGAACATTTAAAGAGAACCCCCATGATCGAAGGGTTTTTTCATAGTAAAATTTGTTCTTCATGTTTATGAAATAGGGCGACGCGGTGGCGCAGCACGTAGTGTCGCAGTCACACAGCTCCAGGGACCTGGAGGTTGTGGGTTCAATTCCTGCTCCGGGTGACTGTCTGTGTCTTGCTCCGGTTTCCTCCGGCAGTCCAAAAACACACGTTGGTAGGTGGATTGGCGACTCAAAAGTGTCTGTAGGTGTGAGTGTGTGAGAGAATGTGTGTGTGTGTGTGTGTGTGTGTTGCCCTTTGAAGGACTGGCGCCCCCTCCAGGGTGTATTCCTGCCTTGCGCCCAATGATTCCAGGAAGGCTCTGGACCCACCGAGACCCTGAATTGAATAAGCGGTTACAGATAATGAATGAATGTTTATGAAATATGTGCTGAAGGGTTCTATATTGCACAAAAAAGGGTTCTTTTATAGGGTTTTTTTTTAACAAAAGAAGAGCTGTTTTTGGTGCCATATAGAACCATTTTTTGAAAGGTGCTAAACAGAACCACCTATGGTACATTCTCAATCAATCTAAAGGACACTTTCACTGTGCAAAGAACCCTTTAATCATGCAAAGTGTTCTTTAAGTGTTCAGACTTTTTCCTTACTAAAGAACCCTTGAAGATTATTTTTAAAGGTATATTTATCAATTGTTTGCTATTTGTTTAATTATTAGCTGTTTTTGCCAACCTTATAAATAACCAACAATAATTAAAAAAAGTAATGTTTTTCATTTTCTTCTTTAAACATGACTCTCCTGTTTTATTTCACGTTCTCCACTGAAAACTCAAAAAACTAAATATCATCATACATGTTATATATTGTGAAAATCTCTTAAAGTATTGTAGCATTAAAACTTTGCCACATCAACCATCCTTGCTCGCACCAGCTGCTCACCATGATAAAGTCCGATAGTGAAAGAAACGCAAACGCTACTATAATCCCATTTCCTTGGATCTGGGAGAGGAACCAAACTAGAATATGAGCTCAAGCTTAACAGGGCCTGCTGTTGCTGCAGTGCGTATAAAGCACAAATAAGCACTGTGGCTTTCATCACATCAGCAGTACGCTCCCTATGAGATTTAAAGCTTTCTATCTTCAAAGTAGCAAGTTCCTCACAAACTACCCGTACAAGAGCCGAGTGATTTAACACCACACCAGCCTGTCTCCTGTTTCTTGACATGAACATGGGTTGAAACAGGCCCATTTATCCAGCACGTCAGCGGATGTGTGTGTGAGGGTATGAGATAGGTGGAGAGGGCTGTGCATTTTGATGATTGATAGTAAACTACAAGATTAGTGATATCAGAGCAAGACTTCTTTAGAGCGTCGCAGCGCATGAGCTTCTACTTCAGAGTGCTTTTCTGAACGATTTTCACACTTTGCATCTGCGCACAGCAGCTTTGAAGTGAAGAGAGTGAAGCACACTGACACTGCTTTATTCTTAAGCTTAACACTCGTCACAGTATGGATAGAAACAGTGCAACTGTTCATTCAGATCATTTTCACATTTACACATACTGTACCACCTCCACCCCCCACCCCCATACACACACACACACACATACACACATATGTGCATGCCTGACGGCAGACCTGCCAACTCAGTTAAGCCAAATTTTTATATTAATGTGCTCTAATGTTGTGCCCTGTATACACTGGTGATAGTATAATATAAAAATGAAGTACCATGCAAAAGTTAGAGACCCCCCTTTAACTGATTTCCAGTTGAAATAGCACTTAAGACACCCTTAAAGGGGATGTCTGTGATTGTGGAGAAATGCTGTACTCTATGGTTTGTTTACATTCAGAAGCGCTGCATCTTTTGAGGTGGAACAGTACATGGCTTTTGAATTTGAATTACCACAGAAACTCATTTGTAACTCGAGTGTTTAGTTTAGTAGCATTCACTGTAATGCAGTGAGTTTGTTTGGAGACATATCCACTTTAAGTGATCCGAAAGAGCAAAAAGAAGTCACCTATGGAGCAGGAATAGAGCAATGTACTCATCTCGGTTTGTGCTTTTAAACATTTTGAATTCTCATCTTTGTATAAAAACCCCAGATGCCTCTGATGTGAGGAGAGCGGGAGAGAGCTTAGCATGTCGGACCAAGGCAATTGGTTTATTTTTTACCCTTTTACCGACTCTGGGGCTTCGTAAACACATTACACCACTTTAATGCAAACAGACTGGAGAGCTAGGACATGGTGAGGAAATATCTTTTGAATTTCAGTCAAAAGTACAAGCTTTGTGCTCTCTGTTCTTTTTAATTTTATGAGGATCGATAAAGTAGAAACAGAGATATTATATTTTAAGTGTGATTAAAAAAAATCATGCTTCCATATGAGTAAAAGTGCACAAAACCAGGTGAGACAGGCAATAGATTTACTTTCATATCTTTGACATTTTTCGTCTTATAAAGACACGGAAAAAGTTGTGAATCTACTTACTATTCACTACAAGCTGAATACAGTACAGGGGGAGTGTGTGTGTGTGGGGGGGGGACAGTAAAACAAGACAGAGAATGTGCGTAAAGGAGAAAAGCGGATGAAAGCGGTGGCTTAGTGGTTAGCACGTTCGCCTCCCAGCACTGGGATCTTGGGTTCAAGTCCCATCCGGGTGGAGTTTCCATGTTCTCCCCGTGTCTGCGTGGGTTTCCTCCGGGGGCTCCGGTTTCCTCCCACAGTCCAAACACATGGAGGGTAGGTGAATTGGCTTCTCTAATAACTGTCCTGGTGTGTGAATGAATGTCTGTATGTGTGAGCCCAGATATGGATTGGCGCTCTATCCTGGGTTAAACCCTAGTGCCCGATGCAGTCCTCCAGGTGGACGGTCGTTCCTGGTTGAGAGTACGCTGTGCGCGTTTGGCTGCCGCTTCTCGCCAGTGTGTGTGTGGATTGAGCGTTCTGAGCAGTGTGGATTGTAAAGCTTCCTTGGGTGTCTAGAAAGGCGCTATATAAGTGTAAAGATACATACATGCATACACACAAAAACTATACGAAACAATGGTAAATATCGGTTAATGTGGCTTATATAGTTATATAGAGGCAAAATTAAAAGTTTACAAAATGGTCAAAAGTAGCTAAGACTGCTAAGGGCTACAACTTCAGAGATTCTGTTTTTATTGCATTTTACCCAATTTCCCCAAATTTCTGGAAATAGGGTTTGAGAGCCTAACAAAATAATCAAACACACTCATGGGATGGTGAATCGAAAAATCTACTGAATTAAGAATGGCACATGCATTTGCTATTTACAAAAATGAACAATGTTCTGGACCGACAGTGCACCCAGAACAGCTGGAATGAAGACATCACTGTACTTTAGAGGTCTCATTAAAAACAGGATGTGATGAAAAAACTTCTAGTAATTTAATATCCAGATTTTAAATGATCCCATTCACACAATTTTCTCTGAGCACAAATCAAGTGCTTATCGTAACTGACCCAGGGTGTAGCTAATTTGCAGCGCCCCCTGGCACTCTTTAAACTAACAACGCTAACACAGGAGGTTGATGGTAATCAGCTGACTTGGATAAGATTTGTTTTGGTTGTATGAAAAACTTTGACTCACGCATACATTTTCCAAGTAGTTCACATTTCATTTCATTTGATTTCTGTTCCATGTTTTCTAGGCGTGCAACAGCAAGCTCCTTTACAAGCAAGCATGTTTCCAAAGCGCTGGCATAGTAAAGATGCACATAAACTTGTTCATTGAGAAAAAGGGAGAGAGCTGGGATTTTTGGGGCAGTAAAAAAACTAATTATTGCTTTCTGACTCAGCTGCAGAACTGGAATAATCTGATAATTACAACAAGACTTCAGCCACTGCCAAATTACTAGAATTATTTGCAGCTGAGGGAGGAGGACATGAGAGCTGAGGCTATCTAAACTAATCTAGAGTACGAAAATTAGCAGACCTTGTGTGACTAATAGCTAACAACTTCTTCTTCTTCTTCTTCTTCTTCTTCTTCTTCCTCTTCTTCTTCTTCTTTAATGCACTGACTGAGGTTCTTGTGAGGTAAAGGCTAGGGTCTCTATTAAGGGAGAGGAGTGCTAATGCGAATTTGGACGAGCAGGGATGTGCGCAGGGAACACTGCTGTGAACACATGCAAGTTTTGGCTTCTTACTTTACTCATACCCTTGCTGATGGCCAGCAGTGAATGTACACATGGGAGCCTATTAAAAAGCAGTGCAACTTGTTGCTATTTATGTGCCGATTGTGTCTCTCCATGGGGATAATATAGTGGAAATGGCCGGATCTGCGAAGCTTCGTAAAGCCAGTGGAAACATTGCCATCTTCACACATCTGGGGTTTACACTGAGACCTGAAACTACATTATGAGCAGGTTGCTCTCCAGAACCACTAAATAAAGCCTCACGCTGACCTTTAACAGGCTGAAAGCTGGATGGCTCCCAGCATGCGAGCGCTGGGTTTCATCAGTAGCTTGATTAAATAAAGGAAACAAGTCATCATCTATTATAAGCTCGCATGTTCTCTGGAGTGAACGAAAAGAAAGAGCACATAAAATAAATGCAAGTATTTGGTGACTGTAACTAGTGCAACCATCTGAAGAGTTACAGGGAACATTTTATATCCACAGCATGCTCAGGAGACTGTATTTGAAGGAACAATTTCCAAAATGTTAAAAGTAAAGCAATAAAGGTTAAAAGACTACATTAGGTTCTTAAATAGTTTGATAATGTGTACTTCGTTTTTTTTAATGATGTGCAAAATATATTTTTTCAAAACAGGCATCAGCAATCTGAGCATGTGTTACGATATCAGGATTAACTCAGTTGCAATGTGCCATAGAAACATTATCAGTCTGTCATGGAAATTGTCAGTACTTAAAATCCAAGCACATTTTTTACTGAAAAGAGAGGGTTCACCCCAAGTTTATAGATCTTTCCACAAAATGAAAAGGCTGTGTATCTATTAAACACTTCTTCAAGAACTTATCATCCAAATCAGTTATCATTTCAACATAATTTGTCTTAATAGTAATGTCATTAAGGAATAAAACTCTCAGAAACAAGATCCAGTGGTGCTTGAAAGATGGTGAATGCCAATAAAAACTGGATCATTGAATGCTAATATTATGTTAACAATTTCTATTGACCCATAAATTATAGGGTTACCCTATTCAGGACTTGAAACCTAGTCTTTTGAATGAAATGTAGCAGCTTTACACACTACACATCCCTAAATTTGTTGTCTGAACTGATATAATTACCTGATGTTTGATAAAGTAACTAGAAATAACATGAAAATAAATGAATTTCTATTTTAGAGATTTAAAGCAATACTATGTACGAAGTGGCTTTTTTGTTACCTGAGCTCCCTTACCTGTTGCTGAGTGTAATTCACGTTTACAGAACTGTCATGAAATCACACACACATTCACATCAGTCATGACAGGCTCTCAGGGACAGCAGTGCTCTGATGGCCAGCAGTGAATGTGCACATGGGAGCTTATTGAAAGGCAGTGCAACTTGTTGCTATTTATGTGATTGTGTCTCTCCATGGGGATTAAAACGTGGAAATGGCCAGATCTGCAAATCTACTGGTTTTGTGTATTCCGGATACTTAAATTAATCATATAACGTTCACAATTTCCATATCAGTCAATCAACAAATCTAAATACATCTGCATTTTTTTTTGTTACTTTCCATTTGTCCTTTAATTCAAAGCCAAATTTACACTGTTCACAATATATATAAAGATAAGATATCTTTCAGCATTTGCATTCAGTTGACATAATTACACCAAATACTCTGTAGTGGGAAAAGTCACGTTTCTTTCCCCTTTCTGATGCCTTGTGAACCTTCAGTTAGAAATCAAGTTTGGTCCCAAGACTTTTTGTACTGTTTGAAAAATACACATGCTGTCAGTCCGCCAGCTATTCAAGCATGAATGAAAGTGTTTTTTTTTTATTTATTTTTTCCTCAAAACATGAGTGTACCACTGAGGGCTTGAGAAAGCAAAAGCAAATGACTAAAAACAGCTTCAGTTTAATGGCAGTTATGTCATACTTGACTTCACAGATATTTCAAACAGTAGATCAAATCGCCTGTTAGGACCTGTCAGTTATCCACGAGGAAGGTCTACTTCTACTGCTGTTCTGGAGGGCAAATCAAACTCATTTATTTACACAAGGAGAAAGCATGACTGAAAATTGCACTGTGTGTTTGTGCTGGAAACACATCACATGAATAGAGCATGTCTTTTTTTCTTTTTTTTTTTCAAGACAGCTGTTAAAACCTGGTTAGAAACTTTCTGTTTACATTCAGAGAAAGTGGGAGGAAACATTGTTAATATTATCTAGCTGCTTATCACTAGTGAGATGTTTTGTGAAGTGTGTCAGGTTACTAGTGTTGATTAAGAGAGAGGAAAAAATGCAAAAAAAGTCATGACCTAGCATTGCACCTGATGATCTCAAAGGACTTACAGAGAAAGGTTGTGGGAAAATGATTACATTCACACAAACATAACTTATACACACACTTACACACACACACACACACACTAAACCACCACCCCAATGATGGCCTGTACGTGGCTCCATGACCAAAACCTGTCAAATCTGACAATACTGATTTTAATAAGTCAAAGGGCATATACACTGGCAGTTGGGAAACTAACTTGTGTGTGTGTGTGTGTGTGGTTTTGCCTCCCAGGGGCCACAGGTTGCTGTGCTTTAGTCTTCCTGTCTCCCAGCACAGGAAAGGGCCCTGAGAAGCCTGCGGTGAGTGACTCTACACCAGTCTAGTCACAACTACCCCGACTGCCCCATGTGTTAAATCAGCATTGATTACCCTTTGACTTTTAAAGAGGTGCATGAGCTTGCATAGTGCACTTAGACTTTCAGACATGTCCGGCCCCAACGAATCCTTTGGATTAATTTAAGCGATTGAGAATTTGTTCTGTAGTTACGAATAATTAAATCATTGTTATTTATAGAAAATCATTCCAAGACTTTTGAAGTGCCCGATTTTTTAAAATGGCGGAGTTACAAAACCAGATATCTGAAACATAAAATCCTTCTAAAAACTGTGTTGGGAAAAATTTTTATTCTTTTTCAGTTTAGAATTCAAAGTCTTGGGCAATTTTTTACTGCAGAGTCGCAGGAAGAGTCTTTATGTAATTCGGTCAGTCTGGAGACTGTAGTATTGTCTTTACTTTTGTGATTATGCTGGTTTGTAGTAGGAGATCCAACTGCAGCTGAACTGAGGTCATTTGTCTGCTGCTATGACAATTACAAACAAATCTTTGCTACAGATCATTTATGAGTTACTATTTTGTGCGTATACAAATAAGTAAATGAATTATTTTCACTGATGGGTTTTAATTGTTTACTATGTTTTGTGATATTAGCTCCTAGGCTAACTATCTGTACATTTTTGAGCTGCAGATCAGTGTGTACCAGTGCGTAACTGGGAATGAATAATTATCCAATATAATTATACATCCATTTATGACCAATCTTCCAGACCATCATTGGTCAGTCACATTTCACAAGGTGACACAAACTGCAAATATGGCTGAGGCTGAAGGATAAATAGTAAAATGGCTTAAGTTTTGTTGTAGAAATTGACACCCCTGTTTCTTTATTAAAACAAAGTAGTTTTATTTTATAATGATCATTTATTTTTTAATATATAATAGAGAAGATTAAGGTGAAGGGAGTTCTGAACCAATGATGACCTAAATAGGAATGTAATACCAGATGATGTAATTATGTGAGCAATCTTTGTTTGAAAATTTCATAGCACACAATTTAATGAGTGGACAAAGGCGCCACTGTTGTCAAAAACAGACAAAAGAAGGTTTCTTGGTTCAGGTTGGGGTGCGTGTGTGTGTGTGTGTGTGTGTCCAATCAATACAAAAATACATCACTGTGCAACTTTCAGTTATGATACTGAGGACAGCTGTATGCAGATATTAAACAATGTCCAATAATAGCTAATATCCATTCAAACATGCTCATAGACCAAACCAAATGCTCCTAATGCATTTGAACTAATTTAATCCTCATGTTCAAAAGCAGAGAAAGTATTTGAGAATCTATTACAAGAGCATGCATGCAGTTGACACGTTTGTTGGGCCTAATCCAAAACATTCATCAACTGTAACCCGCTGCAATAATATCTGAATTCAGGAGGTGTATTAAAAAGGGAACATATTTCAAGAAAAAGGTAAATTGTTCTAAAAGGTAAAGAAAATTGCTATATAAAAATGGATGTGTGAAAACAAGGTGTCATTTTCATACAGAGGAAGAAAATTAGTGTAGCCTGTATAAAAGAGTAATAAGTGGAGCATGTGTCTTAATATATCAGCCTTTTTCCTTTTAGCAGAAGTGAGAAAAAAGGCGAATGAGTGTGAAGATAGTGGCAACATCGCTCGTTCTCTGGAGGCAACAAGGGCCCCTCCATCAAGTCTTATCGTCTCCTTTTTTCCCATTTTTATAACAGGAAAAGTCACAGATATAATTGATATGAGATTTAGGGGGTATATTTCAGTGTAATTAGAGTCTTGATAATTGGGCTAATTAGATATAATTGTTATGTGAGTCTGAGTTTGATTAAAACAGGTTTCCCCAAAACGAGAAGAAAGCAGAAAAATATTTAGTTGGCAGTCTAACAAAGCAGCAAATGCACATTAATTAAAGAATAAACAAGCCTTAAGAGGGGATGAGTGTCAGCTGAGATGGACACACACAATGCACACACACTTGCACTTCACGTGCATATACACACCAACACACCACAGACATACACACACAAATGCATTTCAGATGAGTGATCCATATGTATGTACGATAATCTTGAAATCACATTAGTATCTAATTGTTTACAATTAGAATGAATATATTATCAGAACAGTATTTAAATCTAACAGTGTTATCACCCTATATTTCAGGATAAGCAGAACTTTTTAGTCAGTCATGAAGCTGATGCAAACTTGGGATTTTTTGAAGCCTATGGACATTTAGGTGAATTATAGTTTATGATTTGGTCAACAATATTTGATTAAAAACATTCATTAGCATATCATTATTCTAACTTCAGACTCTTTTTCAGAATAACATTACATTTAAAAGATAAGAAGTTTTATTAAGACGATGTCTATTACTAAAATGCATGTTCCTACTGAGCATGTGCGGACATGTCTTCTATGAACATTTATAAACCTGACAACAGGACTGAAGTAGTATTAAACATAAGTGTAACATTTATTTATTTCAAGTAAAATAGTTAGTTAATTAGTTATATATTCGCACTTAAATGATTAAATTGATGCCATTTTAGGACAGCAGCCCCGGGTTGCCTAATATTCTGATCAAAGTGTACAATCCATCATCAAATATTTATTTGAAATATGACAGAAATCTGAAATGTTCATCCAATGATAACATTTTAAAGCAATTATTTGCAGATACTGATATGATTACATTGTGCATTCCTACACAAATTCAAGCATGTTCTTCTTTAGTCGCTGTACACAAATGAAGAATACGAGCACTTTTTTTCAGTTACAAAAAAAAAAAAAAACAATTAAAAGAGGTCACATTGTTGTCGCATTTACAGTATTTTAGGCCGGTGCCCGAGCGATTTCACAAAACTCATTTCACCCTAATCCTCCAAAGGACATATTTTGCAATGAATAGACATGATTGAATGATCAGAGAAAAAATATAACACATGTTCAACTGGAATAATCTCAAATAGAAAATTGTATTTAATGAGGGACAAGCAAAAAAACAGCACTTTCATTTGGCACAAGAAGCCCTTTGCTTTGATTCCTTCAGCTACAGTTGTGATGAAGAAAGGTGGCTAAGACCAGTCTCTCTCTCTCTCTCTCTCTCTTAAACACACACACACACACATACACAAATGCACACTTCAAGTAAGGTGTAAGGTCATAACGCAGCTTTCAAGTTCTCTTCAAACAGATATCAACCGTAAGGGAGAGGCTTGTAACATCATTTCTGCTGTGTTTTTTTTTTTTCTTCTTCTTCTTCTTTTCCTCTCCTCTTTCTTCTTGTCTGGGCTTTTTTTTTTCATTTCTCTCTCCATTGATTGTGATTGTCAATACTTGCTCTTCGGAGCATTGTGTTTGTTCTTTGAAATTGTAATTTATGGTTTACGGACATTATCCAAGCACGGATGTTTCGGCAAAGTCGCATTTGAGGTTAGCAACCAACAGCTCACTTTTTGATATGCAAATCCGAGCAAGGATAAAAATGAGAGGAGAATAATGAAGCTCAAAGCTAGGGTGAGAGAGGGAGAGAGAGAGAGAGAGACAGAGAGAGAGAGAAAGAGAGAGAGAGAGACCGGTTCTGCCCCATAAAGATAAACTTCAAATATAAAGCAGCGCTGGTGCGATCCTCTCTTGGAGCAATAGGCAGTGTTCAATGTCTTTTAAGTGAACGCCAGGAGCCTCTACTAACTGCTGCTTTTGTGCTAGGTGCGGTTTTGTGATGGGTTCTTCATGCGGTGAAAGACTGACTTGAAAAAGTTGGACTTCTTGTGGTCTCAGGAGCCGTTTGATGCACGAGTTGTTCTTTGTTCCTTTTTCAGCATACCTTTTGTGTAAAATTCAAATTGTTTTAGCAAACAGTTCAGGTTGCGTTCATGACGTTTGTAAGGTACCGAAAAGCCAAAGGTAGGAAGCTTCAGGTGAGTTAACCAGCTAGGACCTGGCAGGGTTGTTGGAAGTTAAGAACAACATTTTGAATAATTTACATTCTAGTCCATGTAGTTGCTGAATAAATAGTCTTAAGGTGTAGGTACCCCTTAACTGCTGGAGCTGCATTTTTATTCCTCTGTTATAATCTTAAAGGTTTATTATTAGCATTTACAATCAATTGTTATAAGAATATATGAAAATAATATACATTACATAATTCTGAGAGTCAGGAAAGGAAGTGTGAGCCTACATATTGGCTTTTAAGAGTATAAAATATACAGTTTCATTTGTTTAAGCCAGTATGACTGTGTGTTTGGATTAGAATCGTGAATGAGACAGCATTTATAGTTGTACTTGTTCTTCACCTTTGCCTGTGCTGAGTGTGTGCTGCTTTGACAGGCAGCTCACAGAGGTGCTGCACACAGGACTAAAGCAAGCACAACCATTTCAGAGTCTGGTCTCCAATGATTCTCTAGATGGCAGTAATATACCTCAATCATCAGAAAAAGAGTGAAATTTTGCATAACAGCTGAAAAGAACATGGGAGAGAAGAGAAGAGACATTAAAGACCTAATGCTCATATTACTTTATATAGAAACTGTCAAGGCCGGAATCACCACCCTATCACACCTTGGAATGCCAACTTTTTCCGATTCTTTCTTTCTTTTTTTTTTTTAACGGATTTCAATAAAGAACATTTCCACCACCATTATTTGGTTTATTTAGGCCACTGACGCTGTGTTTTCATATCGATTCAGTTCCAAATTGGTTAGATTAGACGAACAAACTCATCCACACACAGTTGAGTCAGGCCTAAAGAGATCAAAAGACTAAACACAGAATGACAGAAGTGTGTAAATTGTGTTTTTCTTTCATTTTAATTGGGAAATAAAGCATATATTTCTTTGATTGTTCTGGATCAAAATCAAGATGAGATTAAGGAAAAACTCTTCCGTGTTCAATGATTTGTTACAATTTGTAGTGGATCAAATCTGTTGCTTGATCAACGTAAATATTGTTGTTGAAAGGCAAGGGTTATATAATAAGTTATTATATATGTTATAATTTATTTATTATTTATATTTATTTATAATTTATTAAATATGCTATAATTTATAGTCCTTTACACTGTCTAAAAACAAACTTCCAGGTCTGTGTGTGTGTGTGTGTGTGTGAGAGAGAGAGAGAGAGAGAGAGAGAGAGAGACTGATACAAGTTTCTTGTCCTCAGGTAATAAGTGTGATAGCCAGATGTCACAGAATGTATCCAAAAGAGATGCTAATGGCATTGGCTTATTTTTAAGCTCCAATCTTTCAAATGTTGGGTTTTCTTTTTTTCTTTTTTTTTTTAGTCTTCAAGGATCTTCCCAGCATTGCAGGTCGGTCCAAGTGTGCACATTTGCATGCGTTTACCTGTTCAATTTCATTTCATGCCCGGTTTCTCAATTTCTACGATGTGAAATGTTGCTTTTCTGTCAGCGCCAATGTGTGTTTTTATTGAAAGGACCCGGGTAATACTGACATTGACAACACATAAAACCTCCTAGTGTGGATAATTGCTTTTCTCTCTCTCTCTCTCTGCCGATGTAGAGTGCAAAGAAGGCTTCCCGAATAAATGTTTTCTTCCTTTTATTGTGTCTCTCAGCATTTGATATTAATGAGAAAAACAGGAGCGAAAACACACCAAGACAAACAACACAGCCAAACAAATCTCATAAACGACCCCGGCCAAATTGCCTTTCGTAAAAAGTCTCCTATATTTCCAAGGCACACGCCTCAAGTGAAGGAAAGTACGCTGCCTTTGTGTGGGGATGCACTAAGTGTTAGGAGGGAGTGAAAATTTGAGGTATGTGTGTTCATTTTGATTTTGCTGGAATTATACTGTATTCAAACAATACTTTTCTTTGGAAGGAAGAAAAAGAGTGTTTTTATTTATTAATTCTTTTTTTATATTCTTTTCTCAGGATTTGAAGCTTCCTTGCTCCCATAATTTCAGAGAATTGGTAATTTCTTGCCGCTGGACTTGGATTACACAGGGTGAGGAGCTCTACAGTAGCAGCTATTGAAAGGAAATAAAATGATTACAGGTGCAGAAAGCGCAGGCCCCATGTACAACGGCTCAAGGCTCTGCCTGACTTTTCAAACAAACTGAGAAAAACCTTGTAACACTGCAAAGAAGCGTATGTAAACAAATCTAAGGTCTGTGGGAACATCATCCTGTTTAAGCAAATTCTCAGTAGCCATGTTTCGAGTATTTATTTCACTCACTTGCACTGTATCATTCTGTTGAATTGCTGTATATTATATTGTATCACTTTATCATGGTTAGCAAGTTATCTTGAGGCAAGTTTGACACGACAGTTTGCATTTCAAAGGTGTTTTTCCCTCAAGCTAAACATAAACATGGACGTTGGAACTCACTGTGTAGAGAAGGTGAAGTGCTGAAGCTCTTCTGTGGTAAGACTTGTCCCCGTCTCTCTCTCTCTCTCGCAGCCATTTGGACTTGTTATCTTACAGATTGGCTTTCTCTGTTTACTGCCCTAATTGGAGAGACATACATGAGCACATCAGTCTTAAACAGAGAGGATAACTTTGCTCCCACCCAACCTCCACCCCCCTGAATTATCGAGGGTAATGCAGTGACACTTCATCCTGTAATTATCCCTTAAATACACACATAGCGATCGACAGTAGGGTCACAGGACTGTGACATTTAGATTACACATAAAATAAAATCAAGGTCAGAAAACAACATAGCATGAAGTGTTAGACATGCAAAAGGCTTCTGTGTTTTTAATCCAATATACTTACCCCAAACCACTAATAATTATTCAGTACAAACCTTTGCACTGAAGACACAAACCTAAACTATCTAAGAAACAATAGCAGGCTTAGTTTCCTATAAAAAGAGGTGCTTGCTATATGGCCAACATTAGTAGGGACCGTATCTGATTCTACTCTTCTGGGAAATGAGAGTTTTAAATATTTCTATGAGGATCTGATACTAGTCTGATCAGATGCTAATGTTAGAGTATTATGGTGCTTTACCACTTCATGGTTCCTATACTTCTTGACTGTCACTGGATGCTTTCGTCAGCCATCGATCCAAGGAAAGTTTGTACCTATTCGAAAGACCATGACGTAATATTCCAAGCTGCCATTGTGGTTCTGATAAAAACAAATGTGATCGCTACTGTAGCTTGGAGATTAAACTAATGTCTAGTTAATCCTGGATGACTGCATTTAGTTGTGATTGACTGGAATCATAAGCAAACAGGTACTTAAAAAGTACCCAGTTCATGGTACTAGGTAACAAATTTGCCTAATGGAAAAGCAAAAAGCTGAGCAAGTGTAGTCAAGTAGAGTGTTGTAGGAACCTATAAATGGAACATTTTGATTAGTTTAGATCACACTCCAACTTATTGCCAAGGTATTGAATAGTGGAACATCACATCCAAGAATAAAGTAACACTGCTGCACAATCGAAAGCCTGAGGGTTTTATACCCCTCTAACCAATGTATGGCATTGAGAATAGTAACATTAAGTTTGTGCCAGGTGCTCCAAGCATCCAGTAAGGAGCAATCTGCTGCCATCCAGGCAATGTCTTTTTCTGGGAAGGCCTTGCTTATTTCAGTAAGTCAAGACCAATTCTCGTTCTGGATGGATTATAGCAGCATAGCTCCTCTGTATAAGCGCTTGAGTGCTAAACTATTCCAGACCTGTCACCCATTGTGAACTGTTGGTACATTATAAAATAAAATAAAATAAAGTAAAATAAAATAAAACAAAACATTATAACTGAGACTCAGCTGTTGAAAGCCTTTAACACACAAGAATGGGTTAATATTTCACTTTCAAAACTACTGCAATTGGTCCCCAGTACCCAAACATCCACAGTGTTGTTAAAAGGATAACACAGATGGAACAAAGTGGTAAACATTTTGGAATGGTCCCAAATTTGTTGAATGTCTTGCTGCCATCAAATTCAATACGGTCATTATTACAAACAAAATAAAACAATATTTGACCAATAATGTAATGTAGTCATACTATTTGGAAAAAAAATAAATATAGGGTTTAAATGATTTCCACATCATTTCCTTTTGTCTTTATTAACATTTTGCACACTTGTTTTGGAAATATGATTTGAGTAATTTGAAACAGCTTTTTTTTTTTTTAATTATGTTTAATAATTCGTGAACCCTTTGAAATGCTAAATTCTGAATTCTGCCAGAGAATCCTTGAGAAAATATCAGAATTTGTGACCATAAAGTGACACTTAGAGAATGTGGGTCATGCAGCAATATAACAGCACTAAGCAAACAAATTACCAAAAATAGCATGTATAATTAATAAGTCCATATCTTACTCCAATTGAAATATTGCAGGACTGATCAACAGTTACTGGAAATGTTCCATTGCAATTATTGCTGCACAAGTGTCGCAACAGAAACTGAAAACAAAGGCTGACTTACCTCCCCCACTCGCAGTATGAAATACTAGATCATTTTTATCAATTTATAAATCACTAAGCAAAATATTTTTTAAGTAATTTGTTTAGTGGGCTTCTCTTTACCTACTTTTATGGCTTGTTTGAAATCCTCATGATGTTGTAGGTCATATTAATACAGATATAAAGAAATGTCTGAAGGGTTCACACGCTCTCAAGCACCACTCTACCATATATGGATAGCGTTAGCTTGAGACATATGGAACGGTGTGTTGTTTCCAAACTAAACTATGTTTACATACTACATCACACTCTTCAGAAGTAAATTCCCCTTGAGCCCCGTAAGCAGATATAGCGGAAGAACAGTAAAAGTAAGTATCCTGCAATCATCACTGTAGTAAGGTGGAGTTATAGAAGCAGCTTTTTAAACATCACTAAGAGCTACTTTGTGTGCTGATATTATTTGCTAAGCTGCCAACCTACTAACAGCTCGTGTTCCTTGGTCCTGTGGAGAGCTCCATGCCTCTGGGTGTGCTTAGGCCCATTGCTATGAGAGCACGATACTGCATAGCTCTTCATGTTAATGAGACACGCACATACGTACACACACACACACATTCCCCAACATCTGAACACTTACTTTATCTCTGACGACCTGAGAAAACCATCATCGACATGCGAATACAGACAGTGCGGTGCTAAAAACAATATTTATCATCCTGCAGTGAATTACCAAGGAATAACATTTAGCTGGGAATGCTAAGAGACTTGGGAGACTATTACAATGAACAGGATAGAGCAGTGCACTGGAGGAAAACATGAAATTCAAAAAGGAAGGTTAAAAAAGGCGATAATATAAACCACTATGTTCTCCAGTGAGCATGACAATAAATTTAATGCAATATCTTAAGAGCAGATTTTCAAATTTGATTTCTTTCCTGCCCTTGGGGAAAGCAGTGGCCTAGAGAAAATACATTTTAATTAGGCTGGAGCGCAGGTCCAGAGGCTGGAACCTGATCCCTGGCCTCCAGGTCCAGGCAGGTTCGAGATCAGCACACTTCATCATTAGACAACTGGCTGAAACTAGCTGACATTTGATGGCGAGGGAAGCCTAAAACAACTGCAGCCCTGGGCTGAGAGAGTGAGTGAGAGAGAAAGAGAGAGAGAGGGGGGGGGGGTAGAGTGAGAAGAAGAGAGCATGTTCACTACAGATATAAAATACTCTTTTAGATATGATTAGATATTAGTTATGCAATAAATTATTACGATATTTAATATAACAGCTGTATTAACTTAAACTGAATTTCTAAACAGTAAAAATGTTAACAAAATGTTGTGATTTCCTTTCTAGAAAATCTCATCTTTATGTGGTTACAGACAACATACTGTGTCCTTATCTAAATACATCAGTGTGTTCAGTTAAAGGCAGTGTTAGTTTGAACAGAGAATGTGCAAAAACAGAAGACAATATGATACTGTGCTAAAACGTGTTGATCTTGAATGCACCGCTTGTTAGAATAGGTCAGAATTGTTGGAACAGAGATACTCTGTCAGGGTTGTGTTAAGATATTATCACTGTCAATATTCCAAACACCTCGGAAGACACACAGTGTCACCTAAAATACTGATTACCTAAAAAGAACTGACCAATTCTTATTTCCTGTATGCTAATAAGAAGAGCCCATCAGAAAAGACTGTGCAGTGATGAGCATTATAACTACTGTAGCAGATATGAATGGAGAAGGGGAAATGGCTGACATGCCTTCTTCTATTCTCACCACCACCACCACAACAACAACAACATTAACGTCAGTTCTAGGCCCTGGTACAGGAGGCATTTGTAGCGGCAGGTCAGCAGGGGAAAAGCCATTGTGCAATTACCACTTCAAAAGAGAGTCAGGCAGTGCCAGCGCTGTGATTCATTTAGCTTAAGTCGCGGGGAACGCAGGGGAAAGGGAGTGTTCAGAGAGGCCGTCATTGCTGAGCTCACAGATTCGGCGCTGTTTTAGCTTGTTGAGCACATCACAGGCAGCTTTGAAGACAGCGCAAGTACCTGTTAGTGTGAAATGTATTTTGACAAATCTCAGATAATAGAGAGGGGAGTCGGCAAGCAAGAAGAAGAAGGATGGGGGTTGAGGGATGGTGTGTGGGGGGGATGGCCAAAAAATATGCACCGCACCTTTATGTATGCTCCAGCCTTGGTGTTCACTGAAGAAGGCTCCAGGACAGGGAGGTCTCTGATAGGACACTTGCCTGCTGTAAACAGAGAGAGAGAGAGAGAGAGAGAGAGAGAGAGAGAGAGAGAGAGAGAGAGAGAGAGAGAGAAATTACCTTAGATTTTTAATTAAATAAATGATCACCTTTAACATTATGACATCAGTCTTTTCCCATTGTTTCCAATGATGGCTTTAAGTGTTATGCAAAGAGTAGGTAAATACAATTACATAATACTACAATACCTCGTGAGTATTAAAAAAATAAAACAGAAACATACAGAAAACAATGTACAGAACTATGTTCCCCTCAGCTGTGCTTTAAACTGATGTAACTCCAGCAAGACGCAGGTAAATGTGCTGCACTCTACTGTCTAGAGACTTCACACAGACAACAAAGCCGTGAAGGCTAGAGAACGAGTGATGAAACTTTCTCTCCTTTCTCACACGCGTACGCCACCTCCCCCCTTCCATCTCTGCACCCAACCTTTCCTTTTTTCCCTCCATCGCTCCAATGCACGCAATTAGACATGATGAAAAATCGAAAAAGAAATTAAATTTAGTTGTAATACATTTCACCATTCTTCTTTCCTTTGGAAAATTACTTTTGAAGTGTTTTCTCTCTCTCTCTCTCTCTCTCTCTCTCTCTCTCTCTCTCTCTCTCTTTCTCTCTCTCTCTCTCTCGCTCTCTCTATTTTTCTTTTTTTGCATCGGTAATTTAAATGGTAAGCTGCCAGATGTGTGTCTCATGCTTGAAGTGCAGGAGCTTTGCATTATTTAGCATATTAACATTCACAGAATTTAAAAAAGGGTTCCTGCGTAGCCTGGAGGTTCCAATTAAGTAAACCTTAGCTTGATACATGTAAAAATTTCACCATGAGAAACTTTTTTTTCATTGCTCTTTTTTTCCCCTGCTCTCCTTTCCCTCCGCCAGTCCCATCTATATAATAAATATGGAAACTTCCCAGATGATATAATTTTTCTCTTGCTGCAGGATTAAATATATCAGTAATAATAACTTTTAAATATAGGCAACATATCAGGAAGGCTTCTGAAGGCTAAAAGGGGCTTTAATAGCAGCAGTTCTCAGCCTTGCAGGGGAGCTGACATCTCTTCTCTCCCCTTTTAGAAACTGACATCAGATTTAATTTGAGCCCAGATGTAGTTTTTAATTACCACTTTTGCTGGTAAACACTTGAGCCGCCTACAGTTACAAGGTAATAGCGTTAAATCTGCCCTATCTTAAAGGCAAGAATATGTGTTTCCATTTCATTATATGGATTGCATAATCACTTTTTTTTTTCTTTTCCATGATTTAACTGTCACACAAGCTATCCTCTTTCAATCTGGTGACATGCTTGGAGGTACCTCACACAGCGTGTGGAAAACATGTATATCATCTGCTGTTGAAGGGCAAACTGGGGAAAAAAATGACATTATCATTGTGCATTCTGTGCTGGTGCAGAGACAGGACACAGCTAATGACCCATACCGAGTCATTTACACAAAAAAATAAAGTTTTATTTAAAACCTTTGTGATATGAAGCCATCTTAATATTTCTCTTCTCATGCAGTAAAGCACAACAGCACGAGAGGCACTAAAATTTCTGTAATAATTTCTTTACATGGTTGCTTCTGCCAGTTCATTGAACTGCACCCTACATTTAATAGACTATTTCTCTTACAATTTTTAGACCTCATGTAGACTGTATTGTCAAATGTGTTGTTCATTAAAAAAACTTCGAGGAAGACAATGTATTAATTAGCTCTGACAACACAGTTACATCCCCAAGGTATAAGGCTGAGTAATGGATAGGAGAGAAGACATGGAGAGAGCCTGCCAGAATTACAAATGCGTGTTACACGCAATCACCCCACCTACACATGCAAAGGATGTCATTTTTTCATTTGAGCAGAGAAAAGAAATTCAGTGGTGACTTTTTTTTTTTTTTTGAGGATGACACTAGGACACCTACGGCTAACAAAAAGCCAAAGGTATGGAAACAGAACTTTAACCAAATGTGTATTTTCAGATATTCCATTGATTTGCTGTGGATTACCTGTATCCAATGTAATTATAAACTAATAATCTTTACTACAATATTTTACACCCATGCATTTTTATAAGCGTGTTGACAAAAAAATAAAATAAAATAAATAATAAGAAATTATGTTGGAAATTCATTTGCTAATTAATGTGTAAACAACAACAAATCCTCAAAATGCTCAACATTATCAGTTTAACTGAAGAATATGCTTCTATTTTCTGAAAGGCCTCGGTTGGATAATAAATAATATTTTTATTAGTATTTATATATTTTTTTTTTATTTTTTTTCTCGCAAAATTCCTGTTCTATACTTAAACCCATTGAACCTAATTTGAGAGGTGGAATTAAACAAGAGTCTTACCTTATGTGAACCCAATTAAGTTCACCAAGCATTTAGGAGCAACTGAATATGAGAAACAGAAGTATAATTAGAACGGCAATAAAACTGCAGAATAATCACTAGGCACAAGATAAATTAAGAATTAGTTGGAAAATATAACTGCTTACATTCAATTACATCCTGTAGTTTTATGTTTACTGCCTCCTTTCTCCTGAAAAATTTGATTTTCATGATTATTTTACCAAACTTAAATTTGCTTACAAACTTTCAGCATGAATCCTTCCAGATAAAACGTCAAAATTTAATAATTAATGACCTCTTACAGTGGCTTTCATTCATAAAAAGCTATGCTAAACCACACCAATGACTGGCAAATAAACCTACTGACACAAAAAAAGACAGACATTAGCCTCTAGTTTGTCCGGAGTGCGTGCAGTAAGCTAATTTGCTGATTTTTTTTGCCTGTTCAAGTGAACTGCAACCCGCCTGCAGACGACTGAAACAGAGTGCTGACCCGCACCTCTGTTCTCTTTCCAGAGATTGTAACCCCTGTAAGCAGTGCCTTCTCCCAGCCTTCGCTTTTAGAGAGCAACCGGCCCAGTGCTGCTGTTTCGCCTTTAATTACACTCAGTCCTACCCAATGCTCGCATGGTGCTGGGGCCAGAATTATCGCAGTGTTGACAGCTATAGGCTACGTCCATGAACTTGGAGCAGTGTAGCCACAACCCGTGGTCCCTAAGGGCCAACAATGGCTCCTTGTTATCCACGGCTTTCCCACTGCCGAGTGTATGCATGTGTTTTTGAGTGTGTGGTGAGCAAGGCCTCAGGCTGGACGGCATCTAACTGGTAGTGAGAGGTGACTGGCGAGACCTCGCTCCTTACCTAGGCTCCTAATTGCCCCGCCACGGCTTTCAGATTTGACTGCAAATTGGAAGTCAGCAAACTGCTTATTTCCTGCGAACATGAGCATTCATTCCAATAACAACCTGCTAAGTGATGTGTCATATTTAAATAAACACACAATGGTTAAGTCAGCGGTAGACTTAAGTAGCAGTGCTTGGTGTTATTGATAAAATCCATGATATTTTACAGATATATGATAAGGATCTGGGGATATTTAGGTTTGCTCAGTTCATAAGCTCAACTATTTCTTGAGAATGAGTAATTGAAGTATAAAAGGCTTACATTCCTTCTAGAGCTTGTTTTGGAAGACAGAAGAAAAGCTTTAGGTAGCTGTAAGTGGGATACTGCTATTTTGTATATAAGCTTTATTTTAATCACTATTGTTTTTGATGATATTAATTGAAAACAATTATATTCTGAATAAATCAGTTAAATAGTGCATATTTTATTTTCACAAAGCAAAGGTCCGGTTCATAAATTCTAGTGAGCAAACCAATCATAGCCATAAAGAGGAAAAATCCCTTAAAGGAGGTGTTCACAATTGTAATAAAAAAATAAAAAAGAAAACACTTTTTATAAAATTTACTGTTTGCTTGCTCTTCATTGTCTTTGCTTGTTCGAAGCCGGTCTAATGTGTTTAAGAAGCTCCAGTGACTGTAAATGGGTAAAATAAAATGTCTCTGTCCTGTATGAATATTTTTTGACTTATTTTTGCTGTTTCAGGTTACTTAAAGCGGAAATGTCTCCAAATATCGGAGACGGCTAACTGCTTTACCAAAGTGATACAAAACTGGACAACTCGAGTTACAAATGAGGTCCTGTGGTAATTCAGTGATTTTCTTCTCAAACACACCATTCCACCTTAAAAGACCTGGAGCTTCTGAACATTAACAAACCAGAGAGTACAGAGTTTCCTCACAATCATCCGCTTTAGACATCCCCTTTAAAGGAAGCTAACCAGGAACTCATTCTCTGCTTGACACAAAATAGCACATAGTATATTTTGGCCAGAACTAGAGATTGGTTTAATTAGTTGAAGTCCAATAATTACAGGGTTTTATTCAAATGTGAGTGTGTTTATAAATCTCTAATCATTTAATCATTATTTTGCAAATGAGCACATACATTTTAATTCCAAGCTACGATTGAAATTTCTTTCCAAAAGTTGGTATTTGATGTCAAAGTCACATAGGGCACATGGAATTTGAATAAATCCAGTGATATAATTTACAAAATAAATAAATTAAATTGCATCATGAGAAGCTTGTCACATCCAAGCAGTTTGTTTTCTTTTCGCTAGAGCTAAGGAGCCTATGGGTACATTTGTCCCACTCCATCTGATTTACTGCACACAGCTTTACTGCTTTGTTTTCCCATCTTTGTAAACAGACTCAGACTTATCAAAAGGTTAAAGCATCCATTCGAGGTCTGCGGCAGCAGCAATAAATTAATTGGAGGTAGGGTTCCCGCATTATCCCGAAAAGATGATCATGCATCGAGGTCATAAGCTATGACCAGGCTAACCCTGCCCCAAGGGTAAGCATTTATAAAGTCACGTTCCAGAGATACACCCAGAGAAATCCTGGAAATCGTCATTCTGCTTAAGGGCCTAGCAGGCCCTCTTGATGCACTCATTTAAGGGTGGCTAGGAGAAAGAAAGACAAAAAAGGCAAACTTGGGCTCCGAAAGCTCCGGTGCACTTCATGCAGTTAGTGATCTACTGAAGGCAATCAGAGCAAGAAGACCTAATTAAATCAGTCATTTGGATTCAAACAATCCCAGTGTAACTGCATCATTCAGCTAATGTCAGAGGCCAGTTAAACCAGAACGCCGGCAGCCAGCTCATATGTTACAACCACACACATTATTCAAAATTTTCTGTTCCTTTAAATTAGAGAAACTAAGTACAACATTTAAGCCTCTGCAGCAGTGTATCTGCAATCCGTATTAATATCAACCAAAAATTGCTTATCCAAATTAGACAAAAAGGTTAACTGCTAGGTTGAATTGCCCAGTGAAGATCTTCTATTGTGTACTGCTAAAAGTTGTCTGAAAAAAAAAAAGGATAGTTAATTATATCAAAGCCTAAGGACTCAGAATGCTGCAGCTTGCCTGTCAAAACCAACTGTGTGTGAAAATTTTCCAGTTGATGACAGCAAAGGTCTTCGTATCCTTGCCCCAATTCAAAACCCTAAAACGTCTTCCCTGTGATTAGCAAAAAAACAAAGGACAATTGCTGTACAATAAAAAGTCATTGTATTCAGTAATTCTCCTAATATACCATTTGAAATGGCTCTTGCGCTTTTATTTCGTTAAAGCTGATAGAAGAAATTTGGTTAAAACTGAAGACTTTGAAACGTTTCAAAAACTTGAGTAGATATGATACAAACTAAAAACTACATTTAAATATAAGTGCAGTTCAATACATAAGAAGTACAGATGGCAATGATCAGATATAGAGAAAATGCTGAATGGAGAATAATAAAGTATTTATCTAACCTTGAAATATACGTAGTATGATATATTGCAGATATTCTTGTTGCTCAAAAAATAACCAAGATGTGAAGTAAGTCATGTGATATGTGATAATTTGTGTAAACCTAGATTATCGGACTAACACTGAGTATTTGGCCTGGTAATATAACAGATTTTGAATTCATTTTGGATTAGTCTAAAGTGTATCAAATATATGGCAAAACAAAAATAAGATCTATTAAAACTTACAAATGAAAAATGATGGAAATAAAAAATCACATCCCTCGTACAGAAATCAAGGAAGACAGAGAGTACGGAAACACATGAATCTGGTAAAAGTGTGAGGACTACACCCGAAGGATATCCTTCTGCCCACCTGTCCTCACTGAATGTGATTTTCATTGGAGAAGAGTTTGAAGCTGTCGGTCCACTGTGAAACAGCAGGCCTTGAAGGGACCCCTCCATCTGAATGTTGTAAGTGCACCCGAAAGCGATGCAACCCGAACTGATCCATATGCAAATAGCAAGCTAACGTCAGCTCCATTTACTTAAGCAACACCCTGACGCCCCGCGAGGCACACCCTTTGATCCGTCACCCAGAGTTCACCTATTCCTCTAGATCCTCACCTGCTCACCCCACAGTCCCCTACTTCCTCCTATAGCAAGTGCCCCCCTTTTATTTTCCTCACTTTTTTTCTTCTCATTCCTTTGCTTGCTTCTTTTTGTTTCTTTCTTCCTGTCTGTGGCCTGTGCTGCGAGATGTGGAACATAAATCTCCCAGATTTGCCTGGATGCAAGGAGGACACCTCCCCCCAATGAGGGGTGTTAGGAGCATGGTGGGAGGTCAAAGTTCGTGGCAGAGAGGAAGTGACAAGCTGTGAAATGTAAAAGACCAATTTCTTCCACATGTTTCGGCGCTTGGAATATCAGCGCCGAGCTGTCAACCGGCATCATGCTTAAAATGGGACAGGTTGCTACCCAGCAGACCTGTCACAACTCATTTGTAATTAAAAAGCCTGTGTGATGTTTAAAGAGAAGCACCCCAGAAACTTTTTTACACTCCACTCTGTTAAATAAAGATGAGTGCGGCAAAAAGAAAAAAAAAAAACTATATTATTAGCAGGGTAATGTCTTTTCCTGCCAGATCAATACCAAATGAGCCTGCCTTTGATTCTGATGCCATGACCTCTGAGTTTAAGGAAAGGTTTTAAGGTGCAGATTTGAGGGCCGCAAGAAAGGAGGCAAAAGATAATGGCTCAGTACTATACACACATACTTATTTTTTTAGGTGCTATAAACACGCATACAGCTATATATATATAAAGTTCATATATATATGGACCACAGGATATTTTCCACTTTGTTTGTATGTGGTTTCTTCTTTGCATTGTAAATTTTTAACTTTATTTGTGGAAGCAATGACCAACTGTTTCAGAGACGGTTGTTTTGGGAAGTGTTTCTGAGCCAATTCAAAGATTTCCACTACATAAACGTGTCTGTTTTTAATGCAGTGCCACCTGAGGGCCCGAACAGCTAGCCAATATCAGTTTTGAGCCTTGTCCCTTGCATATAGATATTTCTCTGGATTCTCTGAATCTTTTAATGATATTACGTATTATAGCTGAAGATATCCCCAGGTTCTTTACTATTTTTAAGTTGACAAACATTTTTCTTGAATTATTGCACTTTGAATTTGTCCACACAGCATGGTGAACATCTACTGATCTTGACTTCTGAAAGACTCAGCCTCTCTGAAATGCTCTTTTTAAACCCAATCATGTTGCTGACCTGTTGTGAAATAATTAGTTTGTTTTAGTATTACACACAGCTTTTTTGGTGCTGATGGAATCAGATTAAAACTGGGCCTATATTTTTAAAACATATAATAACAACTTTTACTTTCCGCAGGTGAAATAATAATAATATATTTGTAAATATAGGGTTTAAATGATCTGCACATCATTGTATTTTGTTCGTATTTGCATTTTGCACAGCATCCCAACTTCTCTGGAAATGGGGTTTGTAGGCAAACTGAATCAGTTGTGCTAGGGCAAGGGATTTTCCAGAATCAGTATTATGAAGCATTGTATTAGCATATATTTCAGTTTTAAGAAGAGTTTATATAGTGTGCATCAGAGGCATGCTTCATTTTGAGCAACTTCTCTCAGGGGACATTTATTTTCTGTGCATGAATGCCCCAGCAGATCCAGCATGGCACCTGCCACTCTGCTACTGTGTGTATGTATGTGTTTGTTTAGGCAGGGGGTGCAAGACATTCACTGGCATTTCTCCCCATGCAGGGGGGCAGTGTCTGTACCTGGCAGAGAGGAGTAGCAGGCAGAGGTAGAGGCAACCACATCATGAGGGGTCCCTTCACTGGAGCTCGACTGGAGACCAGGGGGTATCTGCAGGGTGACAGGGCGCTCCGGGACCACCGGCATACCTCGTGGGAGCATCTTCACCTACAATACAGGGATTAAAGGTTTTAAACAAACAAAAAATTATTTATAAAGACTTTAATATGCATAAAATACATAAAAATTCATATCACCTGTTGATGCCTAATAAATACCACGAATATTTTATAATATGATTTATCATTATGCAAGCACACTGAAATCAAAATCACATTGGTGTCAACTGATAATTTCTTTAAAAATAAAAATTTGATGTTTGGGTAGAAAATGGATTATATTATCATGAATTTACCGTACTTCAAAAGAGCATAACGTTTAGGTGACATTAGGTTGCATTTATCAAGGCAAGACCTTTCTATTTGAGCGACTGAACTATAATGACAGCCCTAAGAGTGATATTTTTTCTGTATTTTAATAGTGAGAAGTACTCTATCACAAAAATGACTCTAGACATGTAGCATTGAAATATCCCCACTAAAACAAGTTCCCTTCCATTCCTTCCTAAACATGCCTACAACAACTTAGCTCCACCCATTCACACTGAAGTTATAAGGTGTGTTTCAGTCTGGACTGCTTTTGGATAAATAACAAAACAGCAGCGTCAATAAGAACATTGTTTATAAGTGTCGAGAATAAAGGCACAACAACAAAAACAAAGCTTTTTATTATTATAGGAGATATACATGTAAAATGTTAAGAAAATGTTTAAAAATAATAGTAATACATTAGCCCCAATCTTTTAACTATAATTCTGGGCTTAAAAATGATATTAAATAAATAAATAGATAAATTGTATTAATTTATATTTGTAGAAAAAATCTCAAGCAAGTTAAATACTTTCCCAAAGCTCTGTGTTTATTCTGTTAAAGTCTTTTGAACATTATTTTGCAAGCTTCCTGGAACGCCTAGGACCAGTAAGCATACAGAAGATGGCTATCACACAGATGTTGCACAGCATAGTCTACATCCCTTCCCTGCATATTTTAAGTATCATCAGGTTCCAATACCAGGATGTTCTACTGCCTAATTCGTTACAGTGACTTCGCTTCCATTATCCTTTAATAGTGTATTAGTGATATTAATCCATCATTCATTAGCGGTGTATAGAGACAGGATAAGCAGATCCAAGCGTGCTCTGAGAGAAGCCATTGTTCTGTCTCTTAATTCAATTAAGCTGTTGAGTAACAGGATCAATGCATTTCCTCAAATGCGTCCGGATATGTTTAGTAAAGATGCGGTTTGTTTACAATCTGGCTCTAATTTTCAATTTCCTCGCAAGAGCCATTTACATACATACACACACATGGGCGCTCACACATGCACAAATACACGTGCACACACACACACACAGACACACACCCCAGGCCGGATCCACTCTGATAGAACCCTATTCTCTGTGCCGCTCACAAGAGCCTACTGTGGCCTGCTTGTTCAAAGTAGTTTTCTTTCCTTAGTTATTTATTTACTTATTTATTTGTTTATTGGTGTATGGTGGGGGGAGTTTGGTTTATTTCTTTATTTTCTTTCTCTTTTCCACACTAATATTATAGCCAGTGATAGCACTTTCTGTTCTTGGCCTACTGTAAACTTAATCACATTTAACAAATACAAACCTTCAATTGCATTTGCATATTTATACAATACATTATCAGACGGTGAGGTATGCTTTTGATGAAAGGCAGCTGATCATAGCTTGTTCAAAAGTTTGAGAGACTTGGCAGTAAGTGTGTTCTGCTTGTTATATAATATGAGAACACAAAAGTAGACTTTGTTAGGTATATCTTAAGATAGCTTTGTTTTCAATAAAAAAACAACAACAGCAAATGTGCAACAGATCCACTGATATGCAGATCAGGACATTTTAAGTATTCATTTACTATGCAATATATAATACACAATGTATACTGTCCACATGCAAAACATGTACCTGGAAGTATAAGTTGCAGAGCCAGTTGTCCAGGTCATTGGAGAGCAGCTGTTCTATTTTACTAAACTGGTCGAGTCCTGGGTGGGGACGACCCCGGAGCAGGGGGGTACGGAAACTACCCTGGATGAGTGTGAGTGAGCAGTTACACACAGGGAAAGCTCCCCAACCCACCACAGCACTCACTGGACTCTGTTCACTGGGCATGCTCACAAGCCTGAACACCAAAACAGTGGAGGGCAGGAGGGCATATGAAGCAGGCAAGACCTGAAAAGAGAGACAGAGAAAGGCTGTTGAGGTTCTAAATAGTCCTATCCTATGCTATATGCATATTATACTGTTTTCTAAATATTATACATGAATTTCAGTCGGAATGCACTGGAAGAAAACTGTGATTACACTGCCACATAAAAGAATTACAATCAATGTTTTATGAATATTTGCACATCTATATGTGCATTTTGTATATTTGTTTGCTTTGTTTTACCTGCTGAAGTCTTCTGAGTTGTAAATATTTCAAACCAAAATAACAATTAAGTGTGTGTTTCTTCATCTTGATCTTCAAGAGTTTTGTCATATTCAGTCTGCACATTAGGAACTCATATATTACTATAGCTGAACTGCAATTGCTTTTACTGTTCTAGCGCTGATCGTATTAATCTTCATATATTTCCAAACATGTGTAAACATAGCATCAAACAGTGTCAAATCGATGAGGGGTATATTCACATTTAAAAACCCTGGGTCATTACAATCACACATTACAATTTTTTTTTCCATCCTGCATTCTGTACTATGGAGAGATGCCAAGGTGTTGAGATCACAAGAATTTATGCCACATAACTGTAATGATTGGAGGCACATGTCGAGGTGAAAACACGCGTGCATGCCAGAAAAAAACACATATTTAAGAGGAAATTCAGAAGGATTTAGCCATGATTTATTGTAGCATGTGTAACATGCACATGAGTTGACAGCCATGCTGGGGTTCACACGCTTAACAAACATGGATTCCTATTTACTGGAGGAGTTGGAGACAGACCTGCATCGCGGTGTTAAAAAATGAAGTGACGGAGAAGAGCTCAGCACTTCATCAATCATGCCGGGGAATATTTCATCCCTCTATTAGTCGGAATGGCAAACGGAAGAGACTTGTTTTATCACATTCATCACGTGTTTCTCCTCCCCGTCGCTGCTACCTCACATCTGAAAAATGGCTGCCATTCTCTGACTCAGGCTTCAAATTTATTCCATAATCTCTGACATTATGCATATTGGGGGGAAAACATATTTCATATGCCTAATTTACTGAGAGAATAAGCAACGTGCTATAAATATGAGTGAGAAAACAGTGAGAGGAAAAGAGAGAGTAAGGCAGAGGAAACAATTACAGATGGAACGATAGGGGGAACGTGGCCCAGCCAAACATTTTGGATTTTGCAAAATCATTTTAAAAGTACTGGAGCAAGATCAATCATGTGTTTATATACACAACCTACACATTTCTACTACAAATAAAAATGGAATCTTTGTTTCCAGCACATACTGTTTATAAGCTATTTAGCTTAAGGTTTTATGAGTGCAAAAGTGACAGCTTTTCCAATAAATGTGGTTCATATTCAGACTGATGACCTGGAACTCTATAATAAAAACTGGATTTTACTTAGGTGTTTACATGACACTTAAAGTATGATTTTCTTTTAGAATCAGTCAATAACGAAGCTTAAAGGAATCAATTCAGAGACATAGATTCTATTGGAGATAAACCTCTGAGTAATATCACCATATTTTGTGGAGGCCGTACATTAGTCTGGGTAGTTCCCACTGTAGGTTGTTTAAATGCTTTAAAATGGTTCTGCTTTTCAGGCACAAAGAACGTTCTTGAAATAACACAGGTGTGAATTCTAAAACTGTGCTCTGATTGAACCTCGAGAAATATCTTTGCAATTGCTCTCAGAATTGCGGTTCATGTTGCTTTGGGATTGCAATAGACTGGCGTCCTGAATAGTGTTCCTACTTTGCGCCCAATGATTCTGAGTAAGCTTTGGACCCACCTTCACTCTGATCAGGCTGCAACAGTTAAAAATACATGTAACATTTAATTCTCTGTTACTTTGTGCCCCATGCTGTTCTACAACTGTCCTTAAAGGGACGAAAATCATTGTGTTTCAGCATTAATTATTACTAATACTGATATAACACCAATTTTTCTGAACTAAAATAAGACGAAATGAGGTGCTTTGTGTCTGCAGCCTGACTGAGTGTACTCTTTCATGTGGGATGGCTAGAACCACACGCTGTAAACCACTACATCCCGGTTTTAGGGGGAACCTGCTATTAAACCATTAGAATGATCAAGTTTCATTCAAAACAGACTTGGCTTCCTATACAAACTCTAGAAGAAGTGGGGGCGAGGAAGGATGATAGACGTGGGGGAGATTTTTTTTTTTTAAACCCTCAGACATATACGTAGGCTTACTTCAATTTCTGTCTTTTAAGGAAATCAATTAAAAGATTTAGCCAAGAGGACAGAGAACCATGGGGGTTCCAGAACAAAAGCAGGAGAGATGAGGGGCCTACAAAACTCAGAGAGGGACAATCACAGCTGGCATAGCAGCCTCAGAATCGCTTATCTTCCCCAGCCTTGCCTGGACTATTGAGGCTGGTGCATCCCACTTAAGGAAAACACTTCAGATTGTGGGGACAGACAATCATGTGCCTCCACACACAAATCTGGAAGACAGATCAAATCTCCACACAGCACGTCCCCCTTCACACCAACGAGAAATTGCACGACTGAAATAAAGAAAGAATCGAGGAGGAAAAAAAGGACAAAAATTGATAAGCTGCCACATTCCACCTACTATTGCTAATTCCTCGTTTTCTCTCTAAAAGAACCCAAGGAAGAGCTCTAACGTGGGCAATCCAGCCAATCACAGGCAAATCTGATCAGATTCTCCAAAACATAAACAGCAGCAAAAAAACAAAAACAGCAGCAGCAGGATTGGCAGGAATGGAGAGCTGGAGGATGGATGGGAGTTGCTGACAGAATGGAGGGGAGTGCTCTCAATGGAGCATAAGCATTCTCCAGTCAAGTGAGAAAGAGGAGAGAGGTAAACTCTAATCTATTTATTGGAAGCAAGCAGTTTCAGAGTTTAAATGAGAGAGATAAAAATGGAGATCACTTCTTTTTTTTATAGACCTTTATCTCATTTTTTTTACAATTCCTAAAAAGTTCAATACTGGTTATGTTTCAGTAAGAAAACCTGAACTTTGAGAATTCATAGTAGACGGCTTCAGTAACTATACCAACATATACACACACATTCACACACACACCACCTCCTTGATTGTAGGTTAGATGTAAATGTTTCACAATTACAGACTATAATCCATCTGTTTCTCTGCATACATTTGGCACTTTTCCCCTGTATGGTCCCTACTTGACTCCACTAGACACTAGCCGTGTCGATGCTATTCAGTGCAAAAGTACCTATTGTTTATCCCCTTTCACCCCATTCTTTAGCATGTGCATTACGTTGGTACAACTGGATCAGACACATCAATGCTGCTGGAGTTTTAGATTGTTGGAAGGCTGTATTCTGTAGCATATGTATATGTCTGCACATTTTAATTTCAAGTTAACTATACACGTTTCATTTTAACATGAATTGTCCTCCTACTGGCTGCCAAAGCTGCAACGCATGGAGCTCATTTCATTGGTTTTCACAATATATAGTTCCCTGCAGTTGCTTATGAAACTTTATAATAGCAATAAAATGTTCTTTTTTTTCCGTTTTCTATATTCTGTGAGCAGGAGTTTACATACCTCTGCAGGAGACGCTATACATTTCTCTCCAGCATTCGTTCCTTCATCCTTATTCCAATAAAATGTTCTGCTCTTATATAAATGAATTATAAAGCTCCACTTTGATTTACATTCATGGATGAAATGTCATGTTTGAGAAGTTGCTGTTTTATTCATATTAGATTTCCCTCAAGTAAAGTCGAGAGCTTTCTGCAGTACATTCTAATACAACGTCTTTCAAGCCCCTTAAGCCCAGAACACACCAACCCACATTCTCCTACACACACTGCCATTATAAGGTTGGCAGATGGCTTTAGGATATTCAGAAAAAGCACTGACTGTCAAATGTACCCGTCTGAAACAGAACAGGGTGATATGAGAGAAAAAAATTGCATTCAACTTTTTAGCAAAATATTGATATCTTTCTTTTTTTTGTGCGTGTGGTTTGTGTGAATCAAAGCTATCACATGATACAATAATTAAACATTTTGTTTAGAAATAATTTAGGCTAATCTTTAACCATAACATTTTAATAAATCACTGAGAAGTTTTCAGTGTATTGGAAGGGATGGGAAAGGGAAATTAATTTCATATCCCATCTCATATTTTCCTAACAGGAATACAGGAACACTACTTTAAAGAAGACTTCCACATATCTTTTTAAATTTCTGCATATTTAAACCATTAAGAAAAAAGTCAGTGTGGTGTGAAATGCTCCATTCTTTTCAAACTGAGAAGAATTTGTAAAAAGGCCAGTCATTGTAACAGATGCTATATTTACAGACATCAGAGATTATGATGTCTCTTTTTCAAGAAATTTTACAGTTTGAGTGGGACGCATGGTTGAATCCTGAGCTTACAACTCTTCTGATAGATGTGAAGGAGATCACAGTTTTGTTTTCAAGAGCAATATAGGGTCCTGATCAGAACCATTGTAAAGAAAAAATGTAACTTTCTGTACAATGTATAATTTCACATTTATCTATATCAAACAGATATATCAGCTTTATTTTTATGTTCTACATAGCATTAAAAATCTGTATAATAACCTTTTATACTTTTTTTTTTTTTACCTCGTCTCGTTTTCAAAACATTTCACAGCTTGAGTGGGACCCTTGGCTGAATCCTGAACTCACTGCTTCAAAAGCAAATCGGCTGTTGTGATAACTGTGACGCCGCTGTTTGTTTTCAAGACAGACATTTTGCAAATTTCAGCTTTGGATTTCACTTCAAAACTTTCTCTCACTTGCTTTCCTCAACTCTTTTCTTGGCAGCCAAGGGGAAGTTATAGGAAACTCCTCATTGTTAGAATTACTTTCAGATGAAGTGTGTTTTGTATTTTTCATCACACGTCTATATCCTGAATCACTTGTCATCATCTCTCTCTCTCTCTCTCTCTCTCTCTCTCTCTCTCTCTCTCTCTCATTCTGCCTTTTTCACAGTGAAACTCCCTCTCAAATGTATAAAGCAAGCCTTACAGAATCAGTTCCTTTCTCAGACACCTCCAGTCACCGAGGTGGATTCAATAAATATATCCGCTCACAATCCATGACAGATTTAAAAGGCTATGGAAGATTAGACTGCATGCTCAAACATGAAAAGTTTTGAATGAATTTTCAAGAGTTCAAATGAGCAGGAAAATGTGGGTCATTCTAACAGTGCATGTGAAATTCCCTTCAATTTAGACTAACTAAGGCCATAAAGGCCATTCCCCATTTTGGAAGCTTCACTGTGATCTCTGCATGCAGATTTCTGATAGCAGTTGATTAACTGCAGCAACTATCTTAAGATCCCTATTAGAAAAATTCACTATTGGAGTGACTCAGCTCATCAGATGAAGAGTACTTTAAGCTAAAATGTTAGCAGGGTAGCTACCTGGCTATTCAAATATCTTACAGAATATGTAATATATCATCAAAATAAACAGAACTGTGCAGAATTCTTAGACAAGGTAATTATAAAGATTTAAACAAATGCCTTCTCAGTAAGTGTGACGCTTGTATAAAGTTATATATAATCACAGTAAATACAAAAAAATAATAATATATGACAAGTAAGAAATATACGTTTTTTTTTCTTATATAAAGTAGTAGGTGAGATTGAGTTTGAAGAACAATGTTTTGTTGAGATTCTCCTTGTTTTGCATGAATTTGTTAATCAACAGCACACATTATTTAAAATCATTATTAATTAACCGCTAAAACTAGGTATTGATGATAACCTCAAATAATACAGACGCCACGAGGAGAGATTTGGAAAAAGTTAAACCAACACATTCACACACAGAGTATCACACTGAAATAATGTTGTTTGGTTTTATTCTAATGTGGGGGTTATTTGTTGTTTGTTTGTTTGTTTGTTTATATCTACAGTACTGTAGATATAAGAAATTAAATATAATTCACAGCAAAATAAAAAACAACACACTGCCCTTTTTTTAAATCAGAGTTATGAGTTAAACAAATGCTGATTTTGTTATATTTATTAATTTGTTATTAATCAGGATAATTGATTAATCAGGATTGGCTGACATGACAGGGATTCAAAATGGGAGTATGCTGCATTTGCATAGTGCATGTTGCTAACTGTAGTGCAGGAACAATAACGAATAAAGGTATGAAAATGATATTCTTCAAACTGAAAGATATAAAACTCTGCTACAGAACAGTGCAAATCAATAGAACAAATATCCTTTAAGGAAAGTATATATCGTTGCTGTCCAATGAAAAAATTGTATCTCCCAAAATAGTAACTTTACAGGAGAAGGAAAATTTGCTTCTTAAATTTCAATGGAAGTCTTTGAGCATTTCTATTCATTAGATAAACAATGTAGTAAAATAAAAAATCCACAAAAATGGAGATACATGTTTTTAATTGAGAGTGACGATATGTTAATAAACTCTTGCTAACACAAAACATTTTTTTACCCCATTTTTAGACGTACTTAACATTTCTGCTTTCGGATCATGAATGAGCTGTATCTCACCAAACAGAAGCTCTGGTTAAGGTGCAAGTCAATGTCGCAGAAGCGGCCCTTGTGCTCCACAGGTTCTGTGGCACCACTCCACTGTGGCTGTTTCAGCTTGGTCCAGTGAAGTGCGGGACCATCCAGGCGACTGTGTAGAGTCACAGTAACACTGTACAGACCGCTAGAGAGCTTCTCCCTTACTGCTCGCAAACGTAGTACACACACCTCCACTGGCTGAGGTGTTCTCACCCACTCCACCTACAGACACCGGAAGACCAAGAAATAATGACAAGATACAATACATCAGTAATATTTTACAGTATATGTGCTGCACAGCAACATTAGTGAGACTGTGTGAAAACTACATGAGCCTTAACTGACAACCTCTTTAAATTTCTATTTTTTTATTATTATTCTGGCGTCTGCTAGTATAAAAACTGTGTTTCTTGTTTATGATTTCATTTCACATCAAATCAAATGAACAGACACTTGTTTGAATAGGCCTCTTTAGCTTTTATATAGGTTTGTGTCAGTTGCCAGAAAAGGCTTGTGTATATAGTGATAGTGCCGTCTAAAGGACACTACGTTTCCGTAAAATTTTACAGACTATTTATATTTAGTTATGTGCTCTACAAATGATATAAAGAGACACCCACACAGTAGACAGTAATTGCAATTAAACATTACAATTATATGAGAAATTCTATTTATGTTTTGGTATATGCTTACAGCAGACAGTAAGAAGATAGAGATGCAAAGAGCAGCAAAGACTGAGAGAGTGATGGACTCATTGAGAGAAAGAGAAATCAGCTTTAACAGCCTGCAACCACATGAGAGATTGATTTCTTCTCCTCTTATAGACACTCAACTCACCATCACCCTGGAGAATATAACGTATGATTAATACAACCGCATCATTTAACAATGATAAATCAACTCCACTTGCACAAACATCACAGCAATGCTATTCTGAGAGTTATACAGTAAGCAATATTCAGACGAAACTGAGGAGAGTAAAAAAAAAAAAACGGGGACACCAATAGTGAGGGATTACTTAAGGTGGGCGGTAGTTAAATATAAGTGTGTTTGTGGTAGGGGTGTAAGCCTCCATGGAATAAATGTGGGAGGGAAAATACAAACACATACATTTGCACGTGTCTGGGTATTTATATATATATATATGTGTGTGTGTGTGTGTGTGTGTGTGTGTGTGTGTGTGTGTGTGTATGTGTGTGTGTGTGTACAGCCATAGTTCTCTAAGGGCTCCTGCAGCAGAGCCAGCACAGAGTAGACCTGGAACACTCATCTGAGGTTTGAAGGAGAGCGACTGGTGTTTCACACACAGGAAGGATACTTCTGTCTTTTTCAAGCAACCAGATTCACACCATGATTCATGCAGTCTGGGGGAGTGTATTTGTCATGTGAGACTTATTTAAGACTGTTGAGAATGCTGAGAGACTGTTAAAAAAAGTGTTGAGTGTTGGTTTATTAGGTGCATTCTGAAAACATAGTAATTTTTTAATTTTTCCCCAAAAAATCAATGAATGACTGATTCACAAACATTTCTGGAATATTTTTTCCAAAGCACAGTTAAAGTAACATGAGCAATATCTCCTTACAGCTTTGGTAATAACAGCGCTAAACTGACCAAAATTGGCATTGACAAAATGCTATAATACGTTTTTTTCCTGAAGTGTTAAAGCACTAAATCTCATTTTCAACTGGCAGAACTCATTCATCAAATCCATCACACTTTTCACAAAACATTAAACAGTATTCACCTATTAGCACAATTTGCAGATATGGTGCAGCCATTTTGTAACACAAAATGGCACATCCTGCACCTTGTTGCACTTTTCATCCTAAAAGGCACACGCTGGTGACAAAGGTTAAACTCAGCTAACTCGTTTAAAAACTGCACACGTGTCCTTTTTAGTAACTAGAAAATGACGGAAGCAACATATAAACAGATTTACAGTGGCCTTCAAAGTCAGGACATTCAGACATTCAGGACATTCACTGTGTGTTTGGTGCCTGAAAGTTAGAGCACAAGGCTGGGGTTCCCAAAAGCAGCTTAGAACAAAGAAGATTCTTTAGTGGTAGAGTGAGCATCACACTGAACTCTCTCTCTCTCCCTGTTAAGATGATCTGAACACTAGGATGGTTTAGGACAGCTCAGCCCAGTACAGCAAAAGGATTCATTAGCACAACTTAGTGCAGTGTCCTACCAATACTCTAGACAGGAAATGAGATAAAAGGTATAAGAGGAAACTTGCAATTTCAGCTTGACCATATATAAACCTCCAATTCTGTTAAATCACATCTATTTGTAGAATTAGAGTCTGGCCACACGAGACTGAATAGATGTGTGTTCTCACAACAGATGTGTGTTATATGTCTTTATGTTTAAAATGGTAAAGATGTAAGAAGTGTGAATACATTTAAACTTTCACAATATGCCTTTCTGTTCATTGCTATATAAAACAAGCCATTTATGACATGTTATACATGGCATGTCAGTGTTTTCACTAATACTGATGGTTTCTGTCATAGTTTCTGTCTGATTGCATGGACTTAAATGTCAGCTGACTTAAATTCATTTATAGGCTAAACAAACACAACATTAAAATACCGTCCTCTTTTGCACAAGTGTGTAAATGAGCATCAGTCACTTATGGAAATGGAAATGGACTCTGTACGTCTAAATGTCAACATGTAAAATTAAAGCTGCGATCTTTGCAACAGGCAGACAAGCAAAACAACAACTCAGAAACACATCTGACCTCAAGATACAAATTGGGAAAACCATGGACTCCTTGGTGAAAATAAATATAGTTTGCAACAAGAGCCAGCCAGCTAGGGAAATAATACTTAACAATGGTTGACAGTTAAAGCTTATGCCAAACAAAGTATTTTCTGGAACAATTTAATAAGAACACATTTCAATGCAAGTTTATAGAGGTTTTAGGTCTTTCACCGTCTACTGGCATAATATTATCAAAGGTTATTATCAAAGGTATTATCAAGAAATCCAGAGAAATGTGCAAGACCTTCAAGCCTTCAGACAGTAGTGCATGAGAAAGCATCATGCTGCTGTGATATATATATATATATAGACATAGACACATAGTCTCAGGAAAGAGAGAAAAAAAATTTATAACCTATTTTGCATATATTTGAATTTATGAAAGCAAGTATTTATATGTATGTTTATATGTATTTCCAATACACAGTGTCAGTCATTATGAGACTGAACCTAGCTCCATCCAAATAGGTAATCTTAATGTCTGTCCCTGGATTCCAAATCAATCAGTCATTATGTTTTACAAATGTTAACATTACTTTGTCTGATCCGTAATCACATTTTCAAACTCTCAACACAATCAGCACAACATCCGTCAGTTGTGAACTATACCATTAACAGAATTGATTTTGTTTTCACAAAATATGCAGTGAACTAGCATATTTCTAAAAAGCTTAGATTTTCTGCACATACAAGTTTCCCCAATACCCAAACTATGTATCTTTCTTGACTCATTTACAAATGCTTGCACACAGCAAAAACCTAATGGTCAAAACCTTAAATACAGTGTAAAACATCTACTTCTGGAATATCAGCAGCTGAAAAGCTATACTGAAACAACCGATAACCGTTTTTTGAATCAACAGATGTCATAACGTGTATTGTCTGCTGGGAGATCTGAAACATGGAAAGTAATGCTCTTTCTTTAATGCCATTAGTTTAGTATTAGTATTCTTAGTGTTAGTATTCTGACAGTCATTTTGCTGTGATTGACTATATGTTCCCCTGAATGTCCTGACCATGAAGGCAACTGTGAATCTCCTTAAAGGCTGCACACATCCTTGAGTTGTGTTTAACCTTTGGGGCATTTGTCTGCCATTTAGGGTAAAAGTGCTGCACAATTCAGAATGCGTTGTTGTCAGTGAGAGGGTGTTTTGTAAAAAGGAAAAAAAAAAGGCTGCATCAGATCTGAACTCTGTGCTAAATTCATGAATATTGTTTAACGTTTGTGAAACAAGTGATTAAGTCGATAAATGAGTTCTGCCAGTAGATAGTTTTCTTCTAAAAGTCTGTCTCTAGTGTTTTAGCAGCTTAGAAAAACACATTGGGTTTGAGTTTTACATTATGTAAAGAGAAAGCCATGTATCAACTGTGAAAGCAAAAGAGATTTCTTGTTTTCAAACAGACGTTAAGGTTTCCAAGCCAAAGACAAAAGGCAAATGTGCGTTAGCCGACATCTGCCATGGTATGTGTGAAAGGTACCACTGACATAGAGGTTTAAATTGGGATTTTAGACAGATATATGCTGCCATCAAGGCAATGTTGATTCAGAGGAAGGCCATGGTTATATCAGCGAGACAGGCCTCATTCTGCATGTGCTACAACAGCAGAGCATCGTGCATGTGTTTGACTGGCCTGTCTGCAGTCCAGACCTGTCTCCAATTAAACATGTTTAATGAAGAGGAGAATAAGACAGTGGCCAAAGACTGTTGAGAATTTGAATTATTGTACGCTCAGTTAAATGATTAAAAACCGTCACGGGATTATGCTGCAGGCATCACATTCTAAAAATATTTTATTTACAAAATGTGTACATCTAAAATAATATGTTATTGCTATATTTATACATTATATAATATTAAATTTATCATTTAAACTGTCATGATAAATGGCAAAAGATAGAGAGACCGAGCAAGAGAGAGAGAGAGAGAGGCAGAGGCTCCACAGTAAGCTTGTAAGACATGGTGGCTGGGTGTCTGTCCATATATAATAACCATGTGTGCTGAGAGAGTGGTGGTAGACTGAGACAGGGTACACAGCCTTTTGCTGAAACCTCCACCAAAACCCCCACCTGAACCTCTAGAACCCCCTCAATCCCCTCGCTCCCCTCATTGAGCCTCCTCTCCTCCTTACTACGACAAAACCTGATTTCCTCAGCGCTTCCACATAGCTAATTGGTGGCAAAGCTCTTTAGCCCACACATCCCATTCGGAAGGGGCAAAGACTTCAACCCCCTCTGTCTCAAAGGCGAATCAAATCAGCACAAACACACACACACACACACACACACACACACACACACACACAAAGAGGTTGGAGATTTCCAGGAAGGTAAAAAGTAAAGGGAGGCCATTCCCCAGCTCTGAGGTGGTGGGGTTTGCTTAAAGTGCCATAACATAGCAGCACTCCACCAGACAACATCAAAGCATTCTGCATTTTGCTTTTCCTTTTCTTCTCCCCCATCCCTTGTTTTTTTTTTCCTTTCTTTTTCCATCTCTTTCTGTTTCTCTCTCCCTTATTTGGCACAGAGGGCGCCGTTCGTCGAAACCTCTTTTCAGGCATACACACTGACAGATCATAAAAAAAAAAAAGTCATAATAAATAGGAAACATGACCAATAATATTAAAAAAAAACTTATTTTCTTTCTAAGTATAGCCTAATATTCCAAGATTAAGCTTTCTCGTTAATTATTTTCATTTTAATTAGTAAATCTTAATTAACAATGAACATTTACCCTTAAAATTTTTGGCTTCAAACTAAGAGTGGGGGGTGGGTTGGGTGTGTGTGTGTGGGGGGGGGGTGAATAAATATGACAATCTTTTTGGGACCTGAAGGCAGGATTACTGATGCAGGCAAGCTTAGTTATTAAACACATTCTAAATTAAATGCCTCCATGAATTTTGCACAGAAATATATTTTCATAGTTTTGCATGCCAAATGTGACATTTTATATTTGAGATTCATCTGCCGCAGTAATTTTGGAAATGTCATATAAACAAAGATTTTGTCATTTACCAATGAAATTACTATGCATGGCAGGTTAGCCATTGCTTTTCTGGCTGCGCTGGTTGTTTCAAGTCAGCAAGCCATAAAAAATCTTTATCTCTCTGAAACACAGCAATTTGGGAGATAATGGAATGGTGACTTGGGGGCAGAGATGCCAGTGTGAGGAATTATACCACAATCTCACTGCATTTACAGCCGTCCTCAAAGCCGGATCTCTCTCTCTCTCTCTCTCTCTCTCTCTCTCTCTCTCTCTCTCTCTCTCTCCCTCTTTCTCTCTCTCTCTCTCTACCCGCTGCCTGAGACAGGAATCATTACAACTCTAAGCCTGCACCATGACAGAAGAGCAGTATCTTAAACTGCAAAAAACACACCAGCACACACACGCCTGTTCACAAATGCACCCCAGCACACACAAGAACACACCCCCACACACATATAAATACGGCTGCCCTCTTTACATTCACTCTTTGTATCTATTTTATTTCTTTTCCAAAATGTATTTTCATTTTTCTATTTTAATTATAGGCGTCTAAGTCATTACACGCTACTCCCACTAGCAGAGAAATGATATAAATGGCAACAATTGAGAATGAAGGGCCACAAAGTATATGTTTGTGTTTGTCTGGTGTGTGAATGGACGTGTGTGTGTGTGTGTGTGCATTTCTACACAAAAAGTCAAAGAAAAGAAATACGCTTATGCTTCCTTTTCATTCTCTAATTTCTTGTCATTACATCATGTACAAACCACAGAATATTCCCAGCTGACAAAGGATCTTTCACATCATCTCACATATTAAATGAAAAAAAAAACAGCCTAGCATAAATAATAAATATAACACACACATGCATACAACATTTATTCTGGACTCTTCTTTAGGATCAGCAGTGAGATTATATTAGCACAGTGGGATGAATTTGCAGAATTATTCCTTATTTACTCATCGTCAATTGATTGAAGTGTTCTTTTTAAAAAGTGCCATACAATGCTCATATGCCCTTAAACTCTGATAGATCTGAGTACACCCTTTACCCATGGGGCAATATAGCTTTTGTCGTTTTATTGCATCATAGGAAGAAATTGTTTATGGAACAGACAGAATTTTAAATGATGTTGGTGCAATGGAGATAAACTCGAGAAAGCGAGACTCACAACAGTCAGATCACATTAAAATCCACAGTGCATAAAAAGTTTGTGATGCTGTTTCAGACAGCAAAATGAAACAAAGCTTAAGCACAGTCTAACATGTTTTCTCCTTCTATACAGCAGTGTAAAATAATTAGCCTGGTTAGCTAATATCAGCCCAGTAATCGCTATAAGCATACATGCTGAAAACAGGCCATTCTGAGGTAGCAGTTCAATAATCTGCTGATAACCTTGAGCTGTCGTCGGTGGAAAGATTAAAATACCACATTAAACAATGTTACATTTGTTTTTTATTGTTTTGTTATGTTTTTTGCTGCATGGTATTCTGAGGCTAAAGTTTTATTTGCTGCAATTACTCTTTAATTTCATGTATTCAATCATATTTTTTCTTCGACAGTAACAAACAAACAATAAATGAATATATACACACTTAGAAATAAAGGGTTCTTTGAGTACAATGTATTTTTGTTTCCATAAGGAACCATGTTTGTTTAAGAGTGAGTGTGAAGAACCTTTTAATGGTTTAAAACTACTTTCACTCCTTCTCAACTTAAGGTTCTTTACACATTTAAAAGTATTAGCAAACATGGTTCTTTATGGAACCAAAAGTGGTTCTTCTACGGCATCGTTCACAGAACCTTTTGAAGAACCTTTTGTATGAGAAGTTTTCACTGTGTCTTAACCATTATATAAATGTATTTCTCACTAAAAGGTGCACCCTAGTTAAATGAATTGGAAATATATAATTGAAAAATTAACCAATAGAAATAATAATTAGTTGCAAATCTTGCAAATTAGTTGTGTGTATATGGATGTGTGTGTGTGTGTGTGTGTGTGTGTGTGTGTGTGTGTGTGTGTGTGTGTGTGTGTTTACCTGCCACGGAAGGTCAGATTCAATGACCAGTGGCTGGCTGTTGACTGTGACTTCAGTGATTTCTCCATATTGGGCGATCACTTCAGCCTGACGCTGATGCAGTGAATTCAGCAAGCAGCGCTCTGCCCTGATAACACACATACACACACACACACACACACACACACACACACACACACACACACACAATTACACACACCCCAACACTGTACACAAAAACAACAGATCCACTAATCCTGTTACCAGCCACCCTCTCATTGCCCTGAATGTAATCTAATAACCTGCAACCAACCTATGTCTAACGCTTTCTTCTATACACCCCCCCCACCCCCACAATCTCTTTTCACTGCATGGCCTCTCTGTGTTATTGGGGCAAAGCAATAAAACCCTCCTTTGTCCCGTCTTTTCGTCTAACCTCTTAATTCCTCAGAACAGCAATACCATGCTGTCTGTTTCTCTAAAAGGGGAAAAAAACAGGTAATTGCACCAACAGATGAACAGAACACAAGTTTTCTTTTTATTTTCTGTGTTCTATGTTGGTGATTTCTGTTTAAAATGTTGCGTGGGTTTTCATCAGTAACATGAACAAAACTGCAGTGCTTAGATAATGATTTAAGCCAAAACACACAATATCAAAAAAAAAAAACAAATACAACAAAAACAAATCAAAAATATATATTTTTAATGGAAAATATAATACACTCACACACACAAACAAAGTCTGGCATAAGTTCTTATTGTTTCTCCAGCAATTTCTAGTCGAATCTGCGCAATGTTGCTTTGGGCTAATCCATGATGAGTCTCTCCTGTCTATTAGACACCCTCCAATAATATGAGGAAGAATTTACAGGGCCAAGGATGCCTGGAAAAGGTCATGGAACAAAACTCTCGTCTGCAGTTAGCTGACAGCTACGGTGTCCAACTAACACCCACAGCCCAGCCGGCCCAACTCTGAGGATATTCTGCTGATTTTATTATGTCAGTGTGGATGGGGCTGAACAATTCTTAAAAACTTTAAACACACTCATGCCTACAGCAGTGTAGAAATGGAGGGGGGGGGGACTGATGCACGTAGAAAAAAAAAAAACTGATGCTCTTTCTACGTCCAATGACATGGACAGATTTTTTTCAACCCTGTGGCAAGTTACCCACAATGCACCAGGAAAGACAATGCATTGTGAAGTATATTACAAGTATATTACACATCCTCGCCAAAAAATGTCAGCAAAATGTAAATGCTCTTCAGAACAAAGATTGATGATTATTTCACATATCATCGGGCAAAAACTGGCATGGAAACGGGCGTACCGCTGGAAAGCAGCATAGAGCCGGTCCTGCAAATCAGCCTCCTCCTGATCCGTGTGTCTGATGGGATCTGACTTCTTTAAGAGCAATATATTTAAAAAGAGACAGAGTGGAATATGAATTAGCAACAACAGAAATATGATCAATTCCCAGGCATTACGTGTGTTTTTGTGTTTTCTGTTCAAACAGAGTGTAAAATAATGTCAAATAATTAATGTAAATGCACTAAAAATCAACAAGAAATTAATACAGTAGATTATACCTTAACAGCTTGAATAAAACTATGATAAAGGGAGAAGTTATAAACTGTTTCATTTAAATGATGTGCTTTCACAAATTATATTACACACAGTATGCAGCTACTTAAGCAGTTCATGAAAATGTACTGCTAACATAAAAGCAGGGATAAGTAAATTGAGATTTGTTGTGGATAGAATATACTGGTGTCTTTTCATTTAAAATAATTATTTAGATACATACATAAATAAATAAATAGAAAAAAGTGCAGGGGTAAGTCCCATTTGACACAATTTCTCATTTCTCCTTTTTTTTTTCTTGAACACACTTTGGTACCTTTGCGTTCCCCCTTAAGACGGCCATCACTTTCCGTTTTCTCGCCCACTCCTTTTCCTCCCTCATTCCTCTCTCATTCTCTCTCGTGCATTCATCCTGCCAAAAAGAAAAAAAAATAAATAAAAAAAAGCAGCATACGTTCACTGTGGACCGGCACACGGAGTATGAGCTGTGGATCCGTCGCAGTAATACAATCTCCAGGCGATTGTTGTGAGCCAGTCCCCTACAGACACAACACACAGCACAGTTTGTTTGATGCATATTTCGAGGGATAGCATTCAGTCAGCAAATTTGCTTCTCTATTCACTGGCATTGTAATGGCTGACTGACAGCAGTGCGCCTTGGTTGAAGTATTATGAAGGCTTTTGTTCATGTAAGACTCCAAACAGACAGCAGTATTTTAAAATATCTGTGGATTGTGGCACGCATAATGTGCTTTATGAAAGGGAAGTGGGCGCAGCAGCAGTTGGGGAACAGCAGTGAGGTTTTATAGGCAAATAAAGCCCTCGTTTGCAGTAGCACAGAGACAAGAAACGATAATCCAAGAAACACGATGAGTCAAGCACCACCCTTACTATATCTTATTGTAGATCAATTTCTCAGTTTAACTTTGCATTCTCTGCTTAACTGCATCAGTCTTTCATCTGCTTCACTGCCAAGACAGATTATGACCAAAAATATGCTGGATAATTTTTCATTCTTCATGTTTTACTTAGGTATTTGAAAACGGTTTTCCGTTTCTTTGGTTTGCAGACAATACAGACCCATGTATCAACATTCATCCCAGGACTGCAGTGGTAGGTTACAGAAATTTGCTTCTGTAAGCTGCATCACATCCACTAGATAGTCCACACAAGTCTTTCACGCTCCAGTTTTCTGCCAAATGTTTGTTGACAAATCAAAAAAAGGCAAAAATGAATAATGGTGAATAGTTACTAAACTATGGAAATGCAAATGAACAAAGGAACAGGAAGAGTTCAAGCTGATGATTTCAGAAGACTTTTATATTCTATTATAAAGACACAAATGTAGGCCACAAATTCTAAGAAATGCTTTGCTTTCTAAAACAGTTATGACAAGGGCTATGGGGTTAACAGCTAGGAACGATTATGTAAATCTATGTGTAGCATTTTGGGGGAAAAAAGATGACAACAACAACAACAACAAAAAATCTTGGGATAGGGATAACTGTAGTGCACTCTAATAACTTAAATACTTCAGCCATCAGGTGCACACAGGAAGGTTAAAGAGACCTATTTTGTAAGCACTGTGCGGAATTTGTGTGTGTTTGTGTGTGTATGAATGTGTGTGTGTGTGTGTATGTGAGACTCTGACCTGTTCCAGTGAAGACCTGCCCACTGGGATCATGTCATCCTGCACTCGTTTTCTCAGCTGCTCTACATAGTGGGGGATAACCTCTTCTCTCCTCTCCACCAGCTGCTCCCGCAACCGATCCCTCCATCCGGCCAGGGGGAGCTTAGGAGCTTCAGCCACTGTCCTCTCCTCCAAAACAGTACCTAGAGAGAGAGAGAGAGAGAGAGAGAGAGAGAGAGAGAATAGTTTCATTTTTTTAACCCTATACTGAAGGCCTGCTTTTAAATAAAACAGGACTTTGGGAGAGTAGAATAGAATTTCAACTATAATTTGATGAGATTTACAGTCATATGTGGTAACTACTGTATAATTTTAAGGGTAAAAAGGATAATTGGAAAAATGGCTGCTTAATAACACTTTCCAGGAAAGAAACTTAGCCAAGCACTATAGTGATATAAATACTGTTAAAGGGGAATTTCACGAATATTTCAAAATTGATTTTAAAATCAATCGCAGAAATGTCACCCATATGATCTCATACGAAATGTTTCATTGCGGAGAGACCTCTTAAATCTAATTTCTTTACAGTGTTGGAGAAAGGAACCAGAGGTTTCAGTGTCTGCTCAAAAAAAGCTAAGCAAGCTAAAGCAACCAATGAAACACGGTACTTATAACATGTCCGTTTGGAGTATTTCTCTGAACTATCTTGCACAGAAGCATCTTTAGGAAACTATGGGTATTCCAGGGCCAAAAGTGAAAGGTTCTTAAGCCTGAATGACCAAACATTTCATTCACTGAAGACCAGACTAGAGGCCAGAGATAGGTAGTTATTGGCGCCTTGAACAGAAATGTGTTGAACGTTGTTGAGGTAATATTTATCACAGTCTCTTCTTTATGTTTGGAGAATGTTTCTGTGACCCAGCCTTTTGTTTTCTATGATGTATTTAACAAACAGAAGTACATCTTCCCTGTCACTATAACAACATGGACACATCTCACCGTCACCTCAAGTAAATTACATCTGCACAACTTTTGATTTAACTTTACACAAAAACAGACAAAATCTCGGGATTATTAAAGCCAGAACACCACAGCGAGGTGTTACTCAAAATAAATGAGGCTGTGAATTAGTTAGAACACCGTTTTATCAGTCGGACCCTTATAGAAATATAAGTAAGTAATAAGTATCTAAGTCCCAGCGATGCCCTGTTTCTTTATCAAGTGTAGATTACTTGGCTGATAAATTGTTAAGGTGCTTGGTTTTAGAAATGTTCAAAAACGTTACTGTTATTTATGTTGCTTTCTGGTAAACGAGTGGTTGTAATGTCATTTCAACACTTTAGGTGCTTCAGTTTTGAAAAATGCAGGCTTTCCATGATCATACAAAAATTGTCAGCAAATGACAAGATAAACTATTTTTATGGTTTGTTTTTATTTGTTATTATTGTAAACAAAGACAATGATATAAAGCACCAAAGCTTCTCCAGACCTTCCAATGACAAGGGTGTGTATTTTGGGCTTTCCTGTATTTGATATTTTAAATATTATACATAGTTATTAAAGCTTCTGTCTCATTTTCTGTTTAATACACATCAACAAGCACACACAGGCTTGGTATTCTTAACACACAGGAAGTGCAAGCACTTTCCTACAAACCAAATCACAGAGAAATTTGGAGATTTAATTAAACCATTCAGTTAATCAGAGTCTTGCTAATGAAAGCCCACTGCAGTAGCACCCCTCTACACACACATACATGCAATCAGCGTGATCAGCGTAGGAAGTGCTGGGCCATATCTAATGTTTAGCACAGGACAAGTGTCCCTCAAGTGTACAGAGAAAATAGCTGGTTTCTTTCTAGAAAGACTTGCATTAGGCCTAATAGGGTTTCACAGTTTTTGTCCTGTAAGCTGGTCTCAATGTATAGTCAACGTGTGCAGTCTGCCACCTAAAAACCCACTCCAATCTGGCAGCACTAAACGGCTTCCCTTGAGAGGGATTTCTCCTTAAACACTGCACACTGGACGACGTCCATTTACCTAATGATGTTTTGCATGCTTTGTTCATTGTTAACATGCTTTGTACGAGAGCGCATGAGAGAGTTTGAGTGTGAGAAAAGGGCCTGAAATGGTCTCCTGAGTGTAAAAGACTAAAGAGAAAAGCCCAAGACACACGCCAGTTGGAGACAGGAGTGAGAGAACACACTGCGGCAATTGTCTCAGGCCCATTGTCATTATGAGTCCTCGATAGCGGGATGGATGTATGGTAGGTACTAGAGGAGAGGACCGGGATGTGCCTCCTCCTCCCCCTCCTCCTCCCTCTGTGCAGGATTGTTAATCCTGGTATCCTCTTTACTAGTATGCCTTTTGTGGGATTTTATGAACATTCCAAGACAATAGCCAAGTGTCTAATCTCACAGCTCCAGCAAAAATCCCAAACAATCAGAACCCAAGTGTTAGCCGGCTAAGGCTGCACACATGCCTTCCCGGCTGGCCTAAGCCTGCAACCGATCCTGCAAAAGAATTACAACAGGCACGCGACACCTCGACCAATCGTGCGAGCGCGGCTTCCACACTAAAACAAAGGCGGTATAAAAGTCTGGCAGTTCTCCACCACTTTAGGAGGCTGTCTTAAACCTGTCCTCTTGCTAATGGAACAAGGATTGAGGCAGGGACAACAAAGACTCCAGCACAGGGGAAAAGCCTATTACAGCACTGTAATCAGTGTGCTTCTACCTGAGCAGTTTCCAGCTCTCTGATGAGGAAATAGGTCTTTTGTGTGTTTTTATGAGATTTGGATAGGTGGGCTACCCTGGTAATGAGTAATTGCCTGAAAAGTATCTGATAAGTGACAAATCATGTTGTAGGTCAGGGATAAATAATGCATTACTTTACTATAGCAAACGTACTGCAGGCATGAAATATTATGTGGCAATTTATATTGTTTGAATATTAGACCGCATGCAGAGTCATATTAGTCTGATAATAAATACCTTTTACTGGCGAAACAGCACCTGACATTTCATTGTATGTATTGAAAGATTTGAAATGAATGGTTAGTACTGGACACATAAGGAAAAATCCATATTCACTTGTACTAGCAAAACATACATCACACAATGGTAAACATCTTTTTACCATATTTAAATTACAGCTTACCAGGTAAATCTATGATGGTTGAAGCATCATCTTCATCCAACATGCGAGACAGCTTCCCATACAGACCACGCTCATCTTCATGCATGAAGTCTGTGGTGCAGTACAAACAGCTTTAACGACCAGTTGTAAATAAAAGCCAGTGCTGCTGTTCATTTTAACATCAATGTCAAATATCGATCAATGTCACCTGCACTGCAAAGTCAAAATGAAAACCCTGGAAACGATTTCCCACCAAACTGACACTAATTCTCGACCTCCATTTACATTCATTCATTATAGCTCAAAGCTAATAATAACATACACGTAGGTCCTTATGTTAGGCCGTCTAGGGCGAGGAAATATATGCAGAATTCCTATCATCTAAGGAATATCATTGTCAAAGGTGATTCTGTTTGGTAGGATTCAAGGATATTACGGAACAGCAATGTCCAAAAAGATACAGTTAGAATGGCTTTTCTGTTAATAGGCAGGTTTCATTATAACATGCATATTACCTCGATCCCAAGAGCATGCTTTTAATAGGCAAATGTGGAGAAGGGGGGGAACAATTGCTACAGTGAGGAGCTTCCCTGTTGTCATTTAGAGAGTGGTAAAGGAAATGATGAAGGGAAAAAGAAAAAAAGACAGAAAATTGCAGCAACCAATGCTATGTGACCTTCAGCAATGACGGGCACGGTGTGGGCCTATCTCATCGGCCATCGGTTAAAAAGTATTTACATAGACCGTCCCACTGAGCGCAGCGACTGGCAGAGAGTGATCTCGCTCACCCCGCTTTAATGAACTGAGACGGCCCATTACAAGCAGAAATGGCATACTTAATTCCAGCTCATCTCCCGCTCCGACCCCAGCCATCCTGCACCGCCTTGGGTCGCCCTCCACCGCCGCCGAAGGGTCAAAGTAATTTCGGGCACCTTCATTTCCTGTGGAAAGTAGAGATGGATGACAAAAGAGAAGAGAGAGAGAGAGAGAGAGAGAGAGAGAGAACAAGGTGGAAGGAGGTTGATAGGTGGCAGGTTGGGTAAGGTTAGTGATTATTAGAAGCATATGAAGCGAAAATGTTAATTTTGAAAGCCCACACCGGGCCAGCTGGGCGGCGTTTGCTACCTGATAAGGCCCTCGCTTAGCCCTGTTCCCAGGGCTGAACCCACTAGGGCCCACTGCTGCTCTGAGGCCTAATTAGCATGCCAGGAAAGGTCAGTCAAGGCAATCTCTTAAACACAACTTGCCATATGTTACCTGTGTTCAAAAGAACTAATGAGAAACGTGTAGAAACCGAAAGAGGCCGGGATTTCAAAGACAATACCCTAACTCTAGGCTGGGGGTCGACGGCCAATGCAAGCCAAGAGTAAAAAAGCTAAAGGAAGAGAGGGAGGGAACTAGTTCCATGTCCTTTTGCCTGCTTATTAGCAATCACTGAACTATGGTCATCAAAGCTACTTTTCAGACATTTATAGGAATTCAGCAGCTAAAAGGGGGAGTCTATTAACCAGCTAGACCCCTGCACCTAAAATCAAATGTAAGGTCTCTGATTTTCAGCACCTAGATGCCCCAATCATACCTGCTTCAAATCACATTTTGATTCATTCAAGAGGAGCAGATAGCCACAGTTATGACACACTGAAATTACACATGTTGTTAAAGCTATGGCTTAAAATTATGTGGAATACTAAGATAATAAAACGTAACATTTGGGGACACTAAACATAATAATCATATTATTTTTACATACTAAACATACCAAAGTGGCAAAAGATTATGATGCAGTGATCATTAATTGCAATGGTGGTGTAGTTTTAAATTTAGTCTCGTAGTATAACCCTACTCTGTATATTAATACGCCTATTTTTCCACCCAGATTTAACTGTACAGTGCAAAATCAATTGTTTACTATTATGACATTTCATAATAGAAGTCACACTCCTGAGAATGAGACATATCTTCTGGAGGATCATTATCCAAACAGTATTATTTTCATGACATGAACAAGTAAATGCAATCAAAACAGGCATACAATCTGAACAACAAAAAAAACATTCAGCAGATTATATATATATATATATATTCTTAGAACAAAAAAGTGATTAATTTTTGTGTGCGCAAGATATTAAATGTAGTATTAATCAAAGGGATTGAATACAGCAGTGTTACTTTTAAAATAATGCATAAGAAAGGCAGAGTTTTGATCTCGACTTGAATTTGATAATCGCTTGAATTATTTACGTGAGAGAATATGCCCAGCAGCTGAAACACACTCGCTGTTCATCTTGTTCCACTTCCCCCTGCAGTTTCTCAGTGAACACAGAGCTGGCAACCATCTGAAATCTATCCTCCACTCCCACAGATTTCATTCACTTTCCCACTACTTTTCAGTTTGTGGTATTAATTATACACACACACACACACACACGCATCTAAATTACTTTTGGAATCTTTATGACATTGTGAGGAAATTTCCTCACTCCACACGTTGATTCCACACATGTAAGCTACCGATAATCGCAGTTAATAAAGTAGAGCCATTCAGCTCAGCTTTAGCTCAAACTTATTTTTGTTGTTCACTAAGGTGGGGTTGTATTTTATATCACTCCTACAACCAAATAGAAATTGGAACTAAATAAATGATTAAACAAACAAAGTGGAGGAAATGTTGAATTACTCAATATCTTTCAGTAATTTATTAATTTATTTATTTATTTATTTGTTTGTTTTTGTTTGTTTTTTGTTTATTATCCATCCATTTATTATTCATCAATAATACATCAACATCAAAAACAGATGTACAATAACAAAATTTTTCATTATACCATTTTAAAAGAATATGCGAGGAATTATAAATATTGTGTTAGTGTCTCTAACCACACGCACTATTTTTTTTTTCAGTCTTAAAGGGCCATTTTCTCTCATTTCTCGAGTGAGCTAGTGACAATGAACGTTTCTGGTTGCAGGCTTTGATCAGGAAAAATTAAAGTACAAAATGGTAATCTGTTGATGTAGGTTTCTCACAAACCCACTATAAGCTGCATTGGAAATATATTTAAAAAACAAACAAACAAACAGTTTACAAGAAATACAAAAGATTCCCAGAAAAAATAGTAGAACTGTAGATACTTTTCAAAAGTTGGCTATAGTTCTGAATATTGTAAAAAATTAATATATATCTTTGCAGAAATGTGTATAAATATTTTTTGACAACAAATGTCTGCATAGAATTGTAATGTATTATTCCTTGCATTAATTATTTTATAATCCCTTCATAGTTGTTATGTCCTTGCTTTCTTGTTGTGTGCAGAATGAAATAATGTACATTACTTTGCATAACTAAGTCAACAGTTGAATTAGGTAGAACTTTTGAAAAATCAGGGCAAGTCACATTAATCAGGAATTGCCATTTTCTCAGTTTGGTCTTTTCAGAGGTGTTCAACTTTTTTAAAAAATGATAATATAGAAACAGGAATAAGAAAATGTCATATGAAAAAAGAGTGACGATTATGAGTTCAGACACATACAAATATATTCTTTCAAACATAAATTCACACAGTCCAATATACAGACACATATTCTTCAAAACATGCACATTTATACACTCACACAGCCGCACACACACACACACACACACACACACACACACACCACTCCTGACGTAACTACTTGTTGAGACAGGCTAGCAGTGGAATGTGGTGTGTGTGTGGAGGTTAGAAGTGGAGGCAGGATGAGTCTCTGTCACTGCGTTTTGAGGCTAATCAAGACTGAAACTTCACCTCTTGCGTTGGCAGGGGCTTCCAGCTCCATTTGTTGTTGGTGAGCGGCGAGGGTGCTATCTTGCCTGTCACCTCCTATTTCTCTTTCCCCCTCCCTCCTCTGCCCACCATGGCACTCCTCATCTTCCTCCTCTCCACTCAGAAATGCTGGATTTACAATGCCCTTCTTCATCATCCTCTCCTCCTCTTCTTCTGTTGAGGGTAGAGAGGGAGTGAGATTTGGGGGGGGGGGGGGGGAGAAGGTCAGGGAGGTGCTTTTCCTCTAAAGTACATTTAATGATTCCTTCTAGTGATTCTTCCCCAGCTGTAACACTCCAGTGAAGCCTCCTAGAATGTCACTGTAGCACAATTAGGATGAAATGATACCCAAATCATGTAGGAGAGGGGTAGTAAGAGCAAAAGAAGAAGAAAAAGAAAAGATGATGAAGAAGAAGAAGAAGAAGAAATGATTAAAATAATTACAAATTGCGCCCTGACAAGCAAGAGCAAAATTTAGCCCAGAGCCATTTGTCTGTAATTAGTTAATTAATCCTTACACAAATTATGAGCAATAACTCATCATACGGAGCTCACCCATCAGAAATTCAGCCGACTTAGATTTCTTCTGCTTAGGTTGCTTCAGAGCCTTCTGCTCCAACTTCTGGAGGGAAATTGTTAAATGAATAAATTAGTTGCAGAGTGAAGATCATCATTTATGATCCGCAACTAACGCAGTATTTTAAATATGGGACGACACTGAAATGTCATTTAATTTACATCGCTGCTAAAGGGGTCAAGCTCTAATTGAACAACAGGAGTGGAAAAAATTTAATCATAAATAGATAAGAAAAGTTGACATGAATGCCTAATGAAGGTCACATTAAAATACTACTTCCCTCTGCTGTGCTAACATGCCCCCCCCCCCCCCATCCAACACACACACACACACACACACACACACTGCCCACCACCTGAAAACCATAAAAGAACATTTTCTCTTTGAAAATGTATGCATTTTCATATGCGCTACGTGACAACGCTGAGATTTGTTGTGCGTATGAATATGCAAATCAACACAAACACATTGCACACAGCATGAAGACAGAGTGTACACACACACACACACACACACACATACATACTGAAAGAAAATATGCAAGAGACTTCAAACTAAATTTAAAACTTAAATGAGAGCATCTCAGTCTGCTCTGTTTATTGAAACTTGGACACACAGAGGATGTGAAAAAGCAAACAGCAAAAGTTTGGAGTCAGTTTGAAGGCAAAGCCTAGTCTGTTTCTTATACTGTCCTTTAAAAAAAGAAATTCTCACTCTTAAACATGCCCTATTTTCTCAAGGAGAAGATAGTCGCCGTTGGTTAAGTTCAGCATTCAACCTCAAGCACAATGTGGTCATAGCATACATGACTCCACAACACAAATGCTGACATTTAATGAAAAACCAAGACTATGATCCAGTGTGCATTAATACAGTCCAGTGAGATATGTTTGTGATCTGAGCTAAAGTTACCAAACTTTCAACATGTGCAGGGTTGCTGTGTTCATGTGATACTTTGTAACACTCCAACAAATGAAATACAATACAATTCCCAAAGCATTACATCACACAAGCTCAGAATAGTACAATTGGAGGCATGAATGGAGATTTAGAAGACATAAATAGTTAACTTTTTTTTTTCAAATGAAAGCATGAATAAAACACTTAATTAGAAAATAATTTGATTTATTCAAACGGTATTTTTGAGCGATGCCATAGAAGAACCACTTTTGGTCCCACAAAGAGATTTGAGAGTGTGAAGAACCATTTAAAAGTTAAAAAAAAACCTTATCTTAATGTTCTTTGCACGTTTAAATGTATTAGTAAAAATCGATCTTTATGGAACCAAATCTGGTTCTTCTATGGCATCACTCAAAAATACCCTTTGTAGAAATCAAAGAATCACTCAAAGAATCTTTTTGTAGCACCTTTGTTTGGAAAGTGTAAGATGACGAAAAGAAATACATTTCTATCTTTCATAGTTAAGACTTATTTGAACTCATAAAAGTTATATTTTGTGCACGTCTACCCATTCTGAGTTCCATAAGAATTAAAAGAACGTACACTAAAGAACTGGTCGCATGTTAACCAATGGGGAAAATATAACGTGAGTAATAAATAAACAGCTAAATGTAAAAATAAATAAATAAATAGATAATATTTTGCTGAAAATACAAGTCACTGAATAATATGAAAAATCATTGATCGAATAGTATACAAAAGCTACTGCAGTATGCAAGTTAAAGCCTTGTTCGTGTAACTGAAACCCTAGACTGCACAGATCAGAATGATAAAACAGCCTGCGCAGGAGGCAGGCTGCTTGCGTGTACACAATATAAAACATGATTTTAAAAATGAAGAATCAGGCTGTGTAAGAGGAGGATGTTTTTCATTCTCGATGACAGAGCAATTAAAGTGGAGAGAGGACACATTCCAATCTGGAGAGAAGAGTTTAGCGAATCTGTTTTTACATCCAACAAGCCCTAAAGCCAGACATTCATTTGCACCACTGAGATTAATGCTTATCTAATTGTAACTTATTTAAAAACCATTTTCTTTTTTTTTCCTTCATTCTCCCAACTGCCTTCAAATCAATTTCTCCAACAGGAAGCCTGCAATGCTGACCAGAAAAAAAAAAATCAACTGTGTCAATTAAGTTTCTCATTTCCTTTTCTCATACAGCTAGCTGCGTTTGGCACATTTTTAAATGTGTTTTCAAAATGCTGTATTTTTCGCTATGCGTCCCAAAAGGTTGGCTGATAATTGGACCACCACTTCAGAAATACGTAAATGATGACCTAACTAAAATCAGAGTGCCATAATAGGTCTCTGTTGAACTTGAACATTCAGTAAAAATTAAAAAGTTTTCTTTTAATTTTTTTTTTATATGAATTATATTACTTTTAATTGTATTTTCTTCCTTATTCTTAATAGATATATGAAATAGCACCCATTCTCAATGGTAATATTAAAGTGCTTTTATCTCACATTATACTACACTGTTTTGCTCACCCAGGATCAGATTTTGCACATGATGAAACTGCTTTGCCGTATGGTGCTCTGACACATATCCCCCACCCCAGCCCACACACATTCACACAGACACACACAATACTACTGCTATAACTTTTTGTTTCTCACACATGCATACATACATTACAGGACCAGACATGGATGGGGCTGGTCTTGGTTACACTGATGTAATTAATCTTAAATTAGCTCAATGTGGGCGGATAGCCTGCCTTTAGTTCTCAAATCAGTGTTTTTGCCCTTGAGACTCAGGCACTTTTAAGAGGGTGGCAAAAATATAGCAGACATCGATTTTATTTATGACAGAAAATGTTTCATCATAAGCCAGATGCAAGTGTCAAGAAAATGTTCTTAAAAAATTCCTAACCTTTATATACATCTATGAACCATATGCTTCTTTCACACACACAAAAAAAAGATGAATGCAATTCTTATTCAACATCTTGTTAAAAGATTAGTGAGCATATAACATATAGATACAGAACTGTGCAAAAGTATTTTTGAGAATATTATATGTTAATCCATTTATCTGGACAGTAAGCCTGTGTTTGCCAAGAAAAACCTTTTAATCTAACAATTTAATCTAATAAAAATAAACTAATATAATGGCTGTCAATGTGTGTGTTTCCAAGAGCTTCTAAAGCATGCCCCCCTTGCTGGAGTACACTGAGATTTCAAAAAATAGACTTATGTTCTTCTGTAACTGTACCTGTGTTTATAACTTTTATATAAAATATTGATACTTTTTACTAGTAAAATCACATTTACTGATGAGTAGTTTTACTACTTTAATTGGATTGGGGTTTAAGACCTTTTCACAGAACTGTACATACATTATACATGTCTACATGCTTTTTGTACAAAAAGGCTAATATTATAATTAAATTAGGATTTTTCTTCACTAAAATATCAACACATTCCTTTCACACATCTTTTTAACATTTCTTTCCTGCAAGAAAAAAAATCTAAATTACTATGCCTCAGATATAGCCTTTTAGTCTGCTACTATCCAAGTGCTTTCAGTCATTTTTACTGCAAAATCTAATTCAGGGAGCTGTACATAATCTTTTATTTTGACTGTCTAAATATGTGTCCTCTTTGCCTAGCCATCTTCTCAAATAAGGACTTTGCCGTTAGGTATGGGACTTGTCAAAACAGAAAACACTTAAAGACAAAGCACACAGCTGTTTGATATCTGAATAAATAAACTATGCTCTGACAAAAAAAGGTAACGATCATTATTCAAGTGCTCGGGCTTACTGCCAAAGCTGTTTCAAAAGATGCTGTGCAACTGTTACGATGCTCTAAATATCATAAGACTTTATAAACACAGCAGGCCAGATCTTCCCTGACGCGTCGTTCCTATGTAGATCAAATACATTAAAAATTCTAGTGTTGGGTTGGGATCTTGTGCCAAGCAAACAATAAACTACAACACCGCAATGGGCCTGGGAAAAAAAAGGGGGAGGGAAAAAAACTGACTTGATTCAGCTGACATTCGGAGGCATCTAGTTTGTGTGTTTAAAAGGGAAAAGCCTGCCCTTTCTTCCAATGAGCACAAAGAGAAGCTGCTATTGTGTATTCAGGCTGGAGAATATATATATATATATATATATAGAGAGAGAGAGAGAGAGAGAGAGAGAGAGAGAGAGAGAGAGAGAGAGAGAGAGACAGAGTGAGAGAGAGAGACAGAGTGAGAGAGATAATAATCTCCAACTGGTGACAAGTGAAATATATGAAGTTTTTAAAAGAATGTGATTGTTGTCAAAAGGAATTGTGCACAGCAGTGGCTTGTTCAGTTTGGGTTCTAGTCAAAGAGGTGATGGTGCTGGGGTAGGAATGGGGGTGTGTGTTGGGGGGGCTGGGACAGACAGGGTGCAGGGCTGGTGGGCATAGACCAGCTCCGCACTGAATTTTGCATACTGTACGGATCAGCGCCCAGTTCAGACGAGTCACATTGAATCTGCCATCAACCAATTGTGCTTCATGAAACCGTCAACTCTCATTTACGTCTGACTGTTTTCCTCAGCCCGGCCGCAGTAAACAAACCCTGCTCTGAGCTTGCTCTCTCTCTCCTCTCCCTCTGTCTCAGTCTCTCTCTCTCGCTCTCATCCTCTGCTTTGCTAATCCAAAGTAAAAATGTGTAATATTCAGGCATTTATAAAGCAATACACTCATAGCTTCACACAGCTGTAATGTAAAGCTAACAATAGTCACACTCACAAAATTCACAAAATGTCACACTCACAAAATGATTCAAAATGACTTCAAATAAAACAGTTACATTAATGTATTAGTTCATTCAGGATATAATGTTTTGGTCTTAAAGTATCAGTACTTATTTCACGACTTTATATATGTTTTTCAGTATTTATATTTTGTTTAAATCACAATAGGAAAATGTCTGGGTCCACTCTTGAATTCTTCAAGTTCTAGATATAATTCGAGCAGATATAATTTTAATATAATTTCACATTTTAGTGGCTCCACACTTGGGTTGACCAGCAGAAGCCACAGTATGAGTATAAAAGGCCAAAACTGTGATATTTAAAACATATTGTTGCAGCAGCACTACTAGACACATAAAACCTAAAGTATGGCTGTAAATCCTATATTTCCATATTTTTATTTTTGTGGTAAAATCTGTAAAAACTGATGAAAGTGTTGGCTTTCTTTGTAGGAAATTACACTTACTCTGGGTCTGTTTTATATATATATTTATATATATATTTAGAACACGCATTTTCACAAATCAGCCCAAGTAATTGCTATGAAGCTAATAGCTTTATGTTGAACAACAACAGCATCAGTTGGCGAAGACAGGAAAACATAATTAGTATTCAGGCTTAATTAATCTACACTGGCCCCTTTAAGTGAATTAGTCAATTATTTATGCATGTGTGCCCCTTTGATGCTAACAGATTAAGGAGGCAAAAACAGAATCTTGAAAAAAAAATGAAAAAACTTTTTTTTCCATGCTTTAAAGAAATGCCACTATGAACTGCATTAAAAATAAAAATAATATATAAAGAAATGCGTGCTCTGCTTGCATAAGCCCAACATGTTTGATATGATCCTTGTTATCAGGAGCAGGCAACAAACTGGCAGCCACCAAGTTCAAATTTAGCTTGCTCAGAAACAGGAGCAGAAAATAGCTGGTTCTCTCAGTGCAGAGAAGGCAGCAGAAATTGGGTATAATGGAACACATAAATATTATGTTCTTTTGTGTTTAAATCCAAGAAGTGAAAATGTAACCCGGGCCAAACCGGGGCCATCCGTTGACCATGGGAAAATTTCAGAGATGTTGAAGAGGCTTTTTGTTCGTCTGTTGAAGAACACTACATTACTCTGCTGAGGCCTCTCTTCCACTCTGCTCCCTGTTGACCTCTCACAGGCCACCATACTGAACGCTAAATGTCAGTGGTCAGCCTGCTTCACTACCTTAATAGAAAACTGTGAGGTAGATGTCTGACCCCAGCAGAGAAAGGATACTTACACTGCCAAATCCGTCCATTGTTTCAGAGTGTGAGATCTCTTCACCGACACCACTGACCTCTGTGATCTTGAAGATCTTGAAAAAAAAGAGCAAAAGTAACTATGTTTGGGCTAAATGTTCGTTCGTCATGCTCCAGTCATTACAAATTCACAAAGGATGGCAAAAACCTGAACTGTGTATGACCAACTGAACTACTGCAGAGAACTGAACAGTATTCCAACTGTGATTAGCGTTCAAATCCCAGAATGTGCTTTATGGCATTTGAGGATGCCACTGGATATACTCTGAATGGCAGGGAAAAGCATTTTGTTTAATATCCAAATTACCCTAAAAATACCCTTACATCTGTAAACTATTCAACTATATAGCTATATATACAGATTGCTGTGTACAGGCCTTTAACCCTTGGTGTGAACAAACTGAACAGATAAGAATAAGCACAACTAAAGTAAAAAAATAATTAATGGTACAGTGGGAACTTATCAGAAAATAAATCAACAAAATTTGTACTTAATTTCTTACTCGTCATTTTCAATTTTTTCATTTCATCTAAAATTGGCACTTATAAATCTTCTAACAGTATGGCTGTTTATTCAGAAATTAATACGTCTGGCACTATTGTCATTTTAAATAATAGCAATGTATCTGACTGTGCTACAATCCAGACACAGACATGTTAGGTTGCTGTCATTGTCCAGTCATCGCAATTTAAATAGTTCATTAACATATTATAACATACTGGATTATAAGGAATTTAATCTTATTTGTGAGGTGCAAAACTAACATACTCTAGGAAATTCTTCCCAAGAACTAAATAGAACCATTGAAAATGCCAAAACCCATAACATCAAATACAGGGATTAATTGATTTGCACATCATTTCATTCTGTAACAAATTTTCACTACGTAAAACCACTAGCATCTAATATCTACATTATGTTTGATATATATATATATATATATAACCTTACTTCACAGCACATTGATTATTTCTTCTGTTTAGTCATCTTACCACATTGTGTAGCACATTTAACTTGATGTGAAGGTTTTAGTGCACTACAAAATAAACCCACTAATTTTCATTCTTATAAACTGGCTGGTGATTAAGAAAGTCTTTTTAATGTGGCTTATTACTTAGCAGCACTTCAGTGTTGTACTGACTCACTCTACAGTTCACAGGCCTCAATGCTGCGTGTGTAAATAAATAAAACCAAGACTAGAGTTTCGGATAACAGAGCAGAAGGCTTGAGTGATACATTATCAAGTGATCCCAGCCCTAATATAGAGTATGAAATCAAAGTGTTCTCCTGCATGTTGGTTTTCATAAGAAAGGCTTAAAGACATACAAACAGAGAAACAAAGAGTTCTAGTGAAGACTTCTATATGTCAATTTTTCATGACACATTCATTGCTGAGTAAGCGCTTTGTGGTGTGCTTTCTAAACTTTAGTTTGTTCATGGTGGCATTATCTCACCAGCGTATCTATGTTAAACACACTGGAATATGTTTATTTGTTATCAAATGTAACAAATATGATCTCCCTTTATCATTTCCTCCAGTTTATTCATTTCAATAAGATTCAATAAGACTATTTGGTCTGTCCCCCGAACCCCCCACCCCCCATCTCCTCTCTCTCAATGGCAGTTCACATAGCTTCCTCAAGTTTCTGCTGAAACAGCAAAACAAACCCCAGGCAAAATGTGAAAGATTATCCCAACCATGCAAGTTGCAGCGAAAATTGACACCAAAACAGAGCTCCGCCAGTTGCGATTGCAAGAAGAGTTAAGCTACTGAATCCGCACTTTGTATATATGAGGAGTTATGTGCATTGTAACAAGTGAACCTGAATTCTTCTCATTGTATGAGATTACATTCTGGGCAAGAACAATGAAAACAATCAACCACTTCTCTGCTTCAAACCAAAGGAATGCAGTATATTGCTCAGCTGCACACCTGCATGTGCTGCACAGACACAAATGCCCTCACTTCGTTTTCCAATGCTCACGCCAACCAATAACTTATAATCTCTCTGCTGAAGTGCTATGTTTCTGTGCATCTTGTTGGATTAAAGACATTTGCTGAGTTATTTTCTTAGCTACAAGTAGAGATGTGTGGAAGAATGTTTTATAGGGGCTATAAAATGCTTTACCGCAGAAGACTCAGACAACTAGTTGTAAAAGCTGTTAGCTTCTATATGCCAAATGTTGTTCTCAGAACAATACAACGGCCAGCTCTTTTGACCACAATGAACAACTGACTCACAGGAGCTCCAAGAGCTGGAACTGTTCAGCGTACGCCCATGCATGTACACCCAACACACAAACAGTCCTCAAAGGACAATATTGTACTTGGATTTCAACCACCGAAACAAAGCAAACATCTATTCAACACTTATAGACAAGGGGTTCAGCACTGTAACCTACATTAGCAATTAGATATCTCATGAGATCATGTAATGCCATGTCATATTTGACTGAATATAGTAACAACATCTACACTGAAAAGAAATTACACTTTGAATGTGCTTAATTCTTCTTTTTTTTTTTTTTCCTCGAAGTGTTGCCTGCAATGAAATCATCTACATCGAGATATAGAATTTGAGAATGAGTACATGTTGTTAGTCAGATTATATCTCTGGATGTAGATGATTTCATGCAACAATTTGATGCAAAAACAACAAAACAAAACAAAAACGACTACAAAGCTACAATATGTATATATATTTTTTTACGCATTATCAATTGACTAGTGAGTGTTATAAGTGTGTTATCACGCATACTTTCACTTACCAACCCTCATAATTTCTGTTGCAATTAAAGGCTTCAACAAATTTCAGTCAGCTTCTAATCCTGGACATGAGGGCGTTCTGTTTTGTTCTCCCCACGAACGTCCTCTCACTGAGCTATTGTGCAAGCTGAAATGTTTGTTCGACATCCTTTGTCATCCTTCTGCAGGGGTGAAGGATGTAATTTCAGAGCCATCCAAACAGAGAATCAAACGACCCAGGCCTACTGCCGACCCGTTATCTCTGATGCAGAGTGTTTACCTAGACGGCCTTCTGAGATGGAGGGGTGTATGAAGCAGTTTTTAATATCAATTGTAATCTTCAAGCTGTGAAACTTGAAGAGGCTTGAGGTTGGACAACAGGTCTGACGCACGCGCAATCTGAGAGAAACGTGATGCATACTTGAAGGCACACTCAGACACACAGCACTCTTGTACACTGCTACCTGAAACCCATGCATCAATTACACCTTAATATAATGCTAATTTGTAGTACGTTACAAGAATGAGATATACAATTTTAGTTCTTGACTAACAATGCTTCTAACAACAGCATAGACATGTTGTTAATTCTATTGTCTCCTAGTGTGTGTTTATGTACTGTCCCCTTAAAACCACACTACAGCGCATGTAGTCACATGGTCCTGCTCGATCCAGTCTGCCACATGGAAGCAACATGGAGGAGAACCTAAACCCTGAGGCCCACCAAGTAACTTGAGCAGCTTGTAACTACGCCAGGTATTGTTGATAGATTTTGAATGGCACATTAATTGCATGTGCCCAGTCGAGGTGCTGGTTTCTAGTATAGAAACCATACCAGAACACAGCTAAAATTAAAGCAATACACCATAACAACTTGTGCACACAGGTTTAGTGCGATTTGCAGTCACAACAATAGATCTATAGAATCTGAGATCCATTTTATCCACACTCCACATAACATTTCAGTTTTGTTAGCATTGGATAAAATTGATAAAATACAACCTGTGCTTCATTAGGATGGTAATTAGACTTGGCTGGATTGACAGATTGTTACAGTAAAGTCATAAATAAAATGTCTTTTCATTTTACAATCAGACTAAATTATAGTCCACATTTGTGCAAAGACTGGGGTGTTTTAGTGTGTTCCTTTTCTTATTTCAGCAATAAAAATGGCAAACTCCATTATAATAGCTCTGTAAGCACTTTTGTTAATATGGTAACTTATATTACATTTGCTACAATGTTATTTTGCTTAGCCTCCCTGAACATTTCTATTTGACATCCAAACAAAAATGTTTAAAGACAAGCCACTAACAATACTGGTTAGCCAATCGTCATTTACTTGACGCTGTCATGCCCTGGCCCTGTCCTGTCTTTTCCCACCATGTGCTTACTTCACATGGCTGTTTGTTATTGCTCCTGTCTCCGCCCTTGTCCCGCCTTAGCTCCACCCTCTCGTTATCTGTCCCAGGTGTTCCTTGTCTGTGGTGTGCATTTAAGTTCCCTTGTCTCTGTGCCTGTTTGTTGGACATTCGGTTTATTTCTCTGTTTGATTCACACTCACTAGTCAGTTTGTCTTGTCTGTTTCTCTCTCGGGTCTGTTAGTGTTTCCCTGTGCTTTGTGTGCTTGATTTGCTTCTCTTTCCTTTGTCAGTCTCGTCTGGCTGTTTCATTCCTTGTCTCTCTCTTTGTCTGTCTGTACTGTTTAATCTGTTTAGCTCTCCTTGTCCAAGTTTACTCTGCTTAGCACTGTGTTCTAATTTAGTCTGTATCTGCCTCTTTATGTAGGTCTCTGTTTAAGTCTCTCTGTCCAGGTCATTCTGTTAAGGTCTTTGTTGTTTCAATAAAGTTTGTGTTATAGCATTTGCCTCCGCCTCCATCAGTCAACCGGGTCCTGACAGATGCTTTACCCATGACTCCCTCCTCTGTGTCACAATACAGAAATGTGTACATTTGCAGATGTTAGGCTGGGAGATAAAATGATAGCCATATATATCATGTTAGACATGCCATAGATAATGTTAAGAAACCTTTTTGATAGTTTTACTTAAATATATTAAATGAGAACTGCTAGGACTGTACTTAACAAATGCACCATGTTTTGCTTTATGGATAAGCTCCAAGCATGCTCCCACTTTGGCACTTTGTCAGCCTATTAACCCTTTATAATAGGCCATGCTATGAGTGACAGGCACTGGAACAGTGTGGCATGAGAAACTGGGGACTACGGATAAAGACACCTTAAGAAAATTGGATAAGTTCTTAAAAAGCACTTTTGAGCAGTTTTTTACTGTGCTGACCAAGAGTGGGAATATAATGATGCACACTAATTCAGGGTGAATAAACCGGTGTGGTTGTCAGCACTGAAGTCTGTCTAGAGATTTAGCCTATGAGCTAAATTTTTGGTTAGCTAACATTTAAAAAAAAATGTACATGTTACAAAGAGGAAGGGCTGTCGGGGTAAAAGAATACTCTGTGTGGTGATTTAACGGGGCTCAACACTGTGATATGTGGTATTTTCACCCCAAATTACTTATCTATCCTGATTCTAGTGCTATACTCCTAACTGTCGGCTGGAACTAGCCTGAACTCTTCTCTTTGAGGCTGGAGGAGATAGTTGGGCTTCGATGGCTGGATGATAAGTACTTAGATGAGATCTCATATTCAATGTGTTCCCATGTTTCACAGTGACGTATCTGGCACAGAATTTGCATATAGCCTTGTCCTATATTGGCTGGCTCTCTCTTTTCATTTGGTTGAAAGCCAAAATTCTCCCAAACTGGGGAAAATGCATTTGGTTTTGTGACTAGGTTTGCTGCCATTGTTTCCATTTTATAAAACGAAGACTGACACATAGCCGTTCAGATGCCAACAGGTGGGGGAAAAAAAAATTCATACACATTAAATATTGTCATAAAATTTTTTGTAACTGACACATTGAAGCAGAGTGGGGTGACTGTAAGTTCAACTGGATTAGCCAAAGAGCTAGCAGATTAGCATGATTAGCACAAACAGATATAAAAATGAGTATACGGTCTCCCCATAGACCACTTTTTTGTTATATCATTTATTTACACCTAGTGAGGAAGATATGGCCATAAAATGGCTCTGCTTGTGTTTAGACATATTTATATTTTCCAGAGCAGAGCCTGCAGACTGAACTCTGGAGAGCATTTAATATGATTGTAAAACGGATGTCTCTTTGATTTTACATACATTGCTTTTTTTATCTTTTTAATGAGTCAATATTGTTTGTTGTCATACATTTTTGTATTTTGGTACAAGAATGTATAACTTGAGCAACTATTTTAAATCCACCTTGATATTTTAAATTATTTGCATTTTATTTTTAGTTTCCAAAATGAGAGTTTTTTTATATATATTTTTTATCATTCAATCAAGCAGAATCATTTGTTTTCATAATTATCTTGAACAGGAAACCTGGAGAGACACTTTTGTCAGTTAGTCTCTCCAGTAGAGAACACAGATAATATTACAGTGCCATGCATTTACCAGATGGCCTATCAAGTGTAGTCCTATTCTAAATGTGTGTTTATTATTAATGCAGATCACCTGCCGTTGAGACAGCCATTCAAAGAGCCTCTCGCTTGCCCTTCGTAGAAAGTTATTTTATGTGCCAAATAGCGCTTTGTTACTTCTCAACATCAATTACTGTAATGAGGTCCCATTCAAGGTAACCCATCATATAGCTTTGTAAACATTCATTATGCAGTATGACAATTTATACAAAGGTTCCTCATACAATATTTACAGAGTGTAGCTTAAAACATACTTCAACACAAAGGCAGCGAGAGGAGTCAAACAGCTGGTATGAAAGATAGGTGCAAAACATGGCATATTGCTCACAACACCAACAAGACACAGAGCATAGCTAATGTCTGCCTCAACACACATTCACTCACTCATACGCTCTCCCACTCTCTAGCTCTCTTGTTCTGTCTCCCTCCCTCCAACCGGTGCTTTGTTATTGATTGCCCTGTAACTAGGCTATTCATGTCCTTTTCGCAGGGGACAGAGTGATTACTCTCTTATAAAATATTACCCAATTGTTTTTCATGGACTTTGTTTACAATCTGTGGGACTGAACCTGTGCCAGTTGCATGAACGTGGATAAAGTCTAGTCCAGGACTAAACTGCAACATCAAAGGTGTTTTCCCCTTTAGAATTTCCATTAAAAAGCTTTTGTCCATTTTATCCATTTGTCAAACACTTTGTCTCACAATGCTGTGACATCCGGGAACAGGTTATCACTCAGATCAGCCAGTCACTACTTATTTTATTATAGTTATTAATATAACAAGACTGAACACTTAAGTAAGCAGGCTTTACATAAACCCAACTCATACTGCCACACACTTATATATATATGTTGAATAATAGATGGAATATTTTATTTAAACAATAATAAATAAATAAATAAAGCTTAAAAATCTAAATCACTAAACATCCTAAGCTAAAGCATACTACCACCGAGCTCATTAAATAGGTTTATGGATTATTTCTATCTAAATGTTTGTGACTTTAATAATAGAAGGAGATACTACTGTTTTCTAAATTGCTAAAATACTAAATCCCAGTCTCGTTACACAACAAACCACATTTATCAAAGCAATCGCTTGTTTCACAAATCTTTAAACACCATTCACCTAGTGAGCAGTTTTCCGATCCGATGCAGCCTTTTTGCAAAACAAAAACACCTCAAGCACTGTGTTGCACTTTGGTGCTAAATGGCACAAGCAGGCCACAACAGCGAATCACAGCTATCACACTCTTGACACTGTGAACACACTAAAGATAAACAACACACACCTGTCCTTTCAGTAACTAGCATGACTATGAAGGAAGCAGGTTATGTGCAACCTATAAGGACATTCATAGACCATGTTCTACCAATATTCTAGGAGGAGTGAGGCAGGAGACTGGATAAAGTATATTGCCATTTCAGTTTTACTCTGTGTAAACCTTTAATTAATGTAAAATGCCCTGTGTTTGAGCACAGTCAGAAATAAAGTTACTGCACAAATAAATTAATGTAACTAAAAGTACAAACTGTGTAAATGTACTTTTAAAAGTACAACAGTGATTTTAAAGTCCAAGCTAGATGTTGCTACAGTGGAACACAACGTCCTTTACATTGATGAAGCTGATGAAGAAGGAACATCATACGACACGGTGCCATCATCAGTGTTCCTGGGCAGGGTGGTGGCAACATGACAACGTGTGCAGCCCTTAGGCAGAATGGCTTTGTACATCATCATGCCATTCTTTGTTGCTACAACACTGTCCACATCATCACCTTCCTCAACACACAGCACAACATACTCATTCCCCAACAGTGTATATATAATTATATACACACACATTGATCAACCATTAAATTATAAACACCTCCTTGTTTCTACACTCATTGTCCATTCTCTGAGATCCACTGACTTTCAGGAGCCATTTGTAATTGTTGATTTAAAATGATAGATTATAGTCAATTTGTTCTTCTGTATACTTTGATTTCCCTCTTTCACCCTGTTCTTCAACGGTCAGGACCCCCACTGGACCAACACCATTTAAAGAATTGTGGGTAAAACGTTTGCTTTCGCCATTTTGCATGTCGTGTGTATGTTTGGCTTTGGCTGCTGTGAGTTATGTTTGACACAAAGAAACAGAAACCAGGTCTTAATGATTGCAAAAAACTCTGCATGGTCTGTCCAAATAAATCACTTTGACTGTGTGAAATACCGCTGGTTAGTACTGAAGACAATATATATATTTGAGTATATATATTGAGTGGGAACCTGAAAGCAATCGACTGTATTCTGGAACACAAACATATACAGATGAAACAAGCTTACAGAATATGTACTGAGCACAGTTCAAAAAGAATGAAATAGCTACAATATCAATATTTGCAAGTAACCACAGTTCAGAAGCAGTACAGTTTCAGTTATTATCAGATATTTACTCTACTTTATGTAAAGGAGCACATGCGCATCAAGTTAAGGTCTGTCCTGCTGTATCAAAAAATATTTTTGGTCTATTAATTCTTTTTTTTTTTTTAGAGAGAAGGTTCGAAATGGAATCCATGGAGAGGCAACTAATGTGTCTATTTGAATGATGCTGGATTCAATCTCATTGAGAGTTAATAACTGACAGTGTATTGTAAACACAATTCAGTATTTTCAATTCATGTTTTCATTCTTTTTATCCTAATATACCTTTAAATACTTTCATAAATGCAAAACATAGGCGAATTTCCTGAAACCAAATTTTTGTCCTGCTTTAACAAGAGCGCAGTGTTTTGTATTTTCTTGTGCAGCGAATTTTGTGCAGTGTTTGGTTGGCTTTGTGCTTCATTTGACAGCAGTTTGACAACTTGTAAACTGCTTGATTAAGAAATAAGGTTTTTTTGAATGTAGTTTGAAGTCTGAGTTTGTGTTTACACTTTTAAGAAAAATGGTAGAGATTTCAGGAAAATTGTTTTAGCAATTCACATAAACTGTGGCATATCCTATTTTAAAATCATTTTAATCCAGTGATGACACCAACAACACAGCAACAGTAGCTATGTTTTTTTAATGTCAGGCTTTAGAATTTATCACATTATTGGTTCTTGCTTTCATATCTCATGTCTAGAGCTTCAAATAAAGAAATATATACACAGGCTATACCTAGCTATGATAGCTAAGCAGTTATTAGAGGAGTGTCCGATTAAAGAAATGATCTGGAAACTGTCATGAATTTGACTAGCCAGCAACACAGAAAATAACCAAAACGCATAAATGTTTGTGTGTATTTTAAGTAATATATTTTCTTTCAAAAAGGGAAGGGCATAGCCCCTCTTTGATGTCAGATCTACTTCATATTTCTACATTTTACTGTGTGTGTACTTTAAAGTGGGTGACTTTTTAAGATATTACTACATTTTATCAGGTGCATTTGTCTTGTTTTAGGTACAAGATGTAATCTAAAAAAAGACTCAAACAAATAATATATATATATATATATATATATATATATATATATATATATATATATATATATATATTTTTTTTTTTTTTTTTTTACCTTTGCTTGAAATATAATATTCAAATCAGCACTGCATATGCATTTTCACTATCCAACTATCTCTCTTCCACCACCTAACCGTCCTCACTCACAGCTGAATCATTGATGATGAAAGATTTCCTTGTTTTCCCCCTTTAAGTCATTCAGTGAAGAAGACCACTTTGACTGATATGCCTTTATTTGACTGCATTTCATCTTGGCTTTGGATTTGACTGATGACTTGGACATGATGATAAGCAGCCCATGGGAAGCACTGCCTCGTGATGTCTTTCTCAAAGATGGTGACTCACGGTTGGCATCATTGTTCTTCTCTGCCATTCAATTATCCATATCATAAAGTGTGCCATTAGGATCTACGGGCTTAATAGGCTGGTTATAAAGAGAATCTAAATAAGACATCTCCTTCTGTGGTCCTCCAGCTCTTACTCCACAACTGTCCTTGATTGGTGAGATGATTAAATATAGACCTGAATCCATGTTCCGGCCTCAGCTTATCCAATTAATTGCATGTGTAGGCATGAGAGTGGTTAATGATGTTATCTTACCTAATTAACCTGCATAAAGCTCCGACGGGCGGACAGTCTTGCTCATCCTTCACCAAAGTGTTCATTACTATCATTAACGTAAAAAGGGGCTAAACCCACCCCGCTGATGTCGGGCTGCTCAGGCGCCATTAATTTAGATCGAGCCCCATTTTGACTGCATTCCATGGTCATTTGTTAAGGCTGAAATTATACAGTCTGCAGCAGTTGCTTAGTAGAATTGGGACAAAATGGCTGCCAAGTACAGTTGTTTATTTAAGTTGGTGTGAACTTTCATTTCTTAACCCCCTAACATCACAAATAGTCTTTGTCGCTTCATCTGAATTGTCTTCCTTGCTATGTTATGTGATCATTTATACCTGCAGTTTGGTAAAGTTCCAGGTTGACCAAACTAGATGGTCTTAAAGGGGTATTTTGCAAGTTTTCTGAAATCAGTGAGATGTAAATAGGTATTTTATATTTTTATGTTCTGTTGTGAATTCAATTTTTGTTGTTGTTTTGTTTTGGTTTGGTTTTCATCTGGAGGTAGAATCCCGAAGCAGTTTTAATTTTGCTATCTCTGATGACTATTAAATCAACATGTGTTTTGAGTTTTTATGTGTAATATTGACAATGTTGGTAATAGTGGTTAATGGTGGTAAATACTGCATATTGTTTAAACAATTGTAAAATAATGTCTCAGGCATCAGTTAAAGTATCCATAAGCACGTTATGCAATAACATTATGTGATATAGATCTTAGAGGCATTTTATGCTTCAGACATGTAGGTCCTCTATCAATGTAACAATTCTGATTCAGTAAGCATTTTTTTCATCAAACTGTACCAATTGACTTTGTCTTAGCAATGCAATTTTGGCAGAATTTATGGGGAAATACTCTTTCTTATAGCACATTGAATACGAAAATGTAAAAATAAAATTCTTATAGATATGTTATGATACACTGATTCATATTAACATATTAAATTTTGAAGTAATAAAGTATGTAACCTGGGAGAATAAAATGTGTTGATTTTATTTTCATTTGAAAGACTGTGATTTTATAGATGTTTGTTCCCATGATTTGTATTACTTTTTCTAAACAGGCAGGAAGTAGCTTAAGTTGCATTATATACATTTGAGTAAACTTTTCTGTTAGTGGTTTATCAAGCTGTTACAGACCTCTGTCTCCCTTTCTCTCCTTCCTCTATGCCAGCTTTCCCAGTTAGCGATGCAGCTTCATTGCATTAATGCTTCAGAATGCTAGGGGATCAATAGTGTTCATTGGGCAATGTGTCATTTGTTAATCAGGTATTGATGAGAGTATCGACAGGAGGCTAATTAATCGCGGGCCCAGCGCCGGCTTTCATATGTTTCCTTAATTATGTTCTTCATCTTAGTCTACTCATTCTTACTCTCTCCCAGCTGGTGCCAGTCTATGAGCAAAACTCGCAACCCACTGATTTTCTGCTACAAAATACAGAGAACTATAGCAGGACTTGGCTATAATTGTGAGCAAACCACATATAAAAGTAGTCTTTAAAGTTCACAAGTGGTTTATTTGGGCTACATTTACAACATAATTGAGCAGTAGTAGTGCCCAGCGGAGCCTTTGGACAAGGAAACTAACGGCTTGATTTATGATGGTGGGGGGGCTAAATAAGTCATACATTTGTTGTTTGTTATTACCACAATTAATCACAGCATAATGAGGTTGCCAGACATTTCCGATGCTTCTGAAAATTTTCGTTTGGTTTTTAAAGCTGCCTTGTTTTTAGTGAGTGCAGTGAATCCAGCTGATATAGCACTTGGAAGCATTCAAACATTTTCCTTTTACACAACAACGCCTACTGTAATCGCTGCTTTCAGCCGTTCACGAGCTACGCCTAAGCCAGACGCTAACTGCTAATGCATTCGAAACGCATGTGGCTCAATTAGACAAAACCCAAATGCCGGCTGTGCCTCTTGGTCGGAGTTTTCTCATTTAAGCGGCAGCACATGAGAGTGTATCATCTGAACAATTAAAACAAAGCTGCGTGGGGTCTGAGTGCAATTCACTCATTAGCGAGTTTCGCAGGCTGCCATGGTGCTGTGGCATTGTCGATGTTAGCCTGCTAGCACTGTCTCTTGGCAGTGTGAAGCCTGGGGGCCACAGGGCCGTGGGGCCACCGCTCCCAGGGCGCAGAAGCGTGCAGACGGCTGGCCTGTTTGAAGTAGGAGTAGAGGCCATGAGCCAAGTGGGCTTAGCTGAGCTGCGGTCTAATCGATAGCGCTACGCATTAGCTGCACCGCTCACTAGCTCTGCACTCCTGAAGGTCAATGGTGCCACAGGCAACACAGGGGGAGTGGCACAGGCACACTACTCCCCAAACCGCAACCCAGCAACAACCCAATGCTCAAAAACACCCTTAACTTTAGCCTGCTGGTGTGATTATTGTTTATAGATAGAGTGTGGAATTAAAGCATGGCCTGGAGGCAGAATGAGTTTTTTTTTTCCCTCCAAACAGCTGAAAACTCATATCATTATCAGCATGCTTCTAATTGCCAGAAGTAACACTAACGTTAACTGATTAAATTTTTTTGTATACACTCCTCAAGCCTATGGAATGCTATGAAATATCCAGCATATGGGATGACATTTCATCAGTCTACAGCTGTTCAATTAGGCCATCATTGTATTTATTTTTTTAATTACTTTGTAAACAAAAGTGTGTATAATTCCCTCACGCATACGTGTTTTAATACATTCAAGGTCACTACGAATGCGTTGCCTTTCAGAAGTCCTGAGTGAAACCTCTATCAATGTATGCACGGATAATAAACATCATCTTTTAAGGCTAGAAAGCAGGTCTGCAGGGATGGAGGGCTTGATGTGGATGAGTAGTAGTTGTTGTTGTTATAGGGCAGCGGAGAAACGCTGTAGGAGGCGACGACTGATGCTGAACTGGTGATTGATTAAGCAAATGTTTATTTGGCCTGCACCCAGCTCCCTCTGCCATCAAAATGTCAAAATATTTTGTCATATATTTAAGCCCGTAAGAAAGATGGAACTATAAATTACACAGCTCTCTGTGAAGGAAAATAGTATATAAACGTGAAGGCTAATTTATTATTCATGTCTAGATTACTCAAGTTTGAAAGCTGCAGCATTGCCTAGAAGTTGACTGTTATTAAACCTCATCTTTTTACAAACTGCCTGAACGTCAGTCCCACCTGGTGATGCGGACGCAGCTGTGAAGATGTTCTTAAATTGAACATAGCACATTTGTTGTGATAAGATGATTATCTAAATTGGATTTCAACAAGGAGTTTTCAAAAAATTACTTTTTTTTATTGCACTGTAATTCAAAATAGGGTCTTGTGTTTATTAATGTATTTGTGCACAGTGTGTGCAGAAACCAGACATTACTATTTTCAATGAAACAAGCATTGAGTCAAATTCCAGTTTAAATATTTAGTTACTAAACCTCTCTTTCTTTGTTATAGATTTTTTTAAATATATATTTATTTATTTAATGGGGGGCGAGGGTTATTTACTTTTTCATATTTTATATTTTATCTGTGTGTGTGTGTGTGTGTATGTATGTGTGTGTTCACTTCCACAGTTTTTGGCAGATTCCTGTAAGTTTTCATGTAAAAATTCAGTAGGCAGCGTGTACAGACCCTGAGCCCTCAACGCCTGCTAAACAAGTCATATTATGATATTGCCACACATGACCTTTTCTACTGTTCGCCAAACAGCCATCAAGTTGTAAAAAAAGGCTTTAACTTTCAAAATTCAATTGTTATTTCACTTTTTTAAATACTCAAATACAATAGTATTTTAGGGGAAGAATATGATGTTTAAACGGCCTATAATACATGACTTGTATTAACCTAAATTTCTTAAAATCTTTCTTAAAAATAAGGAGATGTGTGGATGTGAAATAACCTTCATGAAAAACAAAAAGATCGAAACCAGCCATTTCCCCAAAAACCTTAAATCCAAGCAATAATCATTTAGGAACTTTTATTTTTAAGAGTGTAATGCCTGAATGCTTTTTGGAAACACTTCAGACGCTGAGACACTAGAGGGTAACAAGTAGAACAAAGAGCGTCTGGCCTGGCATGTCCAACAGTCATGACTCTTACAGAATTTCCTGCTTTCTTTGAAAGTATTGTGTGCTCTCTGTGTGCGAAGACAGGGAGTCAAGAAAAGATCATGTCTATGAGGCAAGGACACAGGAAGCTGAACTGTGCACAGAAGTGGAATGATTGCTGAAAGGCCACGGCAAATAATTGTTAAAAATGGGCCTAGGGTCATCATTAGGGCGTGATCTCGGGCAAATTGGGACCATGGGGAGCATTTAGGGAGTGGATAGTTCACCGCCGCGCTCCTGTTGGCATGCTATGGCGTCGCTTCTTGACAAGGATTTATTATCGTGTCTGTTGACAGGCCATGAATCTCCCTCTGATTAGCACGGCTTTAAGCTCCTGCAAACTGCTTGAGGAGAAAACAATACGAGAGACTATACGCCATTCTTTTTTTTTTTCTGAAAATATGGTTTCCATCTTTCTCTGTATTACACTAATTTGGTGAAGTCTTAGTGATGTTAGAACTGCATGTCACACTGCCCATGGGGGTCAAGTGTCCTTGGCTGGAGTGTGCAAGAGTGGGAGTGCATGGAACACACACTAGGGCAAATATGTATGCAACATGTTGGACCTCTGTGCTCTAGCTGTGACTGACTAACAGTGCATTGGAGCTTGGTGCTTTAACAGCGACTGACTAACACCAGACTTAGCTCTGAGTTTCTCAAAAAGCCAAAGATTGTTGTTCACATCGCTACGGGCAGCAAACAGACTATGACACACTTCTACTGCAAATGTTTATTCAGTAAACTCAGCTTCTGGATACATTTTTACAATGCTGTACAATGCTGAATGGTGCTCAGCTCCAGCCTACTGGACTACTGAAATTTCTTCTAAAATGTGTATTAATATCCATCCATCCATCCATCCATCCATCCATTCTCTGTAACCGCTTATCCAGTTCAGGGTCACAGTGGGTCCAGAGCCTACCTGGAATCATTGGGTGCAAGGCAGGAACACACCCTGGAGGGGGCACGTGTATTAATAAGTAGTTTGTAATAATTTACCTTGGAAGGTCTTTAAACTGAAACATTACATTACATGAAACATTTCTGTGAATATTAACCATCCGTCTGTGTCTCAACTAAATGCCCATTAAAGAGAAAATTCACAACTGTAATCAAAAACATTCATTCATTCATTCATTATCTGTAAGCACTTATCCAATTCAGGGACGCGGTGGGTCCAGAGCCTACCTGGAATCATTGGGCACAAGGCAGGAATACACCCTGGAGGGGGCGCCAGTCCTTCACAGGGCAACACAGACACACACACATTCACTCACACACTCACACCTACGGACACTTTTGAGTCGCCAATCCACCTACCAACGTGTGTTTTTGGACTGTGGGAGGAAACCCACACGGACACAGGGAGAACACACCAACACCTCACAGACAGTCACCCGGAGCGGGAATAATCAAAAAAACACTTTTTTTTGTTTTATCAAATTCGGATGTTTCCTCACCATTTTCATCATTTGCTCTCCAGTCTGATTGTACGTTGAAATCCATTCTAATATGTTTAAAAAAGCCCAGTGTCAGTAAACAAGGATATTTCTTTATTCCTACTCCACAGGTGGATAATATTGACTTATTTTTGCTCTTTCAGATTATTTAGTTTGGAACTGACTCTTAATTTGTGAGACTGCTAACTGCATGAAAGTAAACACAGACTGAACATGCTAAAATATTAAACAACTCCAGTTACAAATAAGTTTTTTTGGTAATTCAAACAGGCAATAAAAACATTCAAACTGTTTACACTTCAGCCGTGTTTTTCTCCTCAAACATACCTTTCCACCTTAAAATTTGTGGGGCTTCTGAACATAAATAAACCAGAAAGAATTCAGGCTTGGGACTGGAAGGTTGTGGGTTTGAAGTGAAGAAACAGCACGGTCATCCTCCATCAATACAAAGCTGAGGTGCCTTTGACCAGGCCACTGTAACCCAAACTACTCCCTGGGTATTGGGCGCGCTCACTGCCACAGATGGGTTAAATGCGGAAGACATGCATTAAAGCAAAAATCTTCTGGCAGATAGGTTTCTATGTAAAAAGGCAGTGTGTACACACCCTGAGCCTTTAATGCCTGCCAACCAAGTCAGATTAAGATATTTCTGCATTATGCCACATGGTACCTTTTCTACTGTTCATCAAGTTCTAAAAAGGCTTTAACTTACACTTTACTTAAATACTCCAGTACCAATAGTTCTTTATAATACACGCTTCACAGTGACAGGTCATTTTAATCCCTGGGCATATATAGTTACATATATGTTGCATATATGTTGCAAAATGACAAAAAAATGCAAGTTTACAGTTTTCTAAGGGGTGTCTCAAACCTAGAAATGGGACAAATTTAAATACTTCATACTGTGGGGTCCCAAATGGCACAGCGATCTAAGCACTGGAATATAAAATAGATCATGGGTTCTATCCCTAATGAGTCCTTTTGAGCCATTTGAGGCTATGAATCCTAATGGAAATGGAGTTGACACGGACTAAACTGTGCGTAGAAAATGTGGTAAAAAGTTGGGGATAAGTGAAATAAAAATAAATAATTAAATAAAAAGTCAAACAATCTCCTTTTTTTGTATTTAGATTTAAATGGTATTAAATGTGTACAGTTAAAATATACAGTCATTTGAAACACACCTCTTTTAAGTACCTTTTTTTTTGGAGATACAATGATGGTTTGACAGCGTTGACATGCAAAGGGAGGCACTGTTTACCAGGCAAACAGGGAACCAAGGGTTGTGTGTGTGTGTGTGTGTGTGTGTGTGTGTGTGTGTGTGTGTGTGTGTGTGTGTGTGTGTGGGAGAGAGAGGCTTTGATCAGCTGAGCGCTGCACTAGGCAGGCAGGGTGAGGGCCAGTACAGGAGACACAGGCCTGAGCACTGTTAACCAGTAGCGCTCTCTACCTCTATTAACTCCACTCTGCTTTTGAACTTTTAATCATCACTCTCTTACAGTTAATGATTCAGCACATGGTGCACCAAGGTCACACATACACACACACAGAGAGAGAGAGAGAGAGAAAGAGAGAGAGAGAGAGAGAGAGAGAGAGAGAGAGAGAGAGAGAGAGAGTTTACTGTTTGCACCCAGTACAGGATTTTGTGCTTTGACACATGATTATATGAATCTGTCTATCTATCTGTCCTCTCTCCTGAAACACTCATACATGGCTCTATTTGCTGTGTTCATTAGAGGCTTTACTTTGCTCCTCTGTATGTTTACTCTCTGTGAGCAGCAGCAGAATAAGTTACAGCAGGCTGGGAGTTTGACAGTGGTGGAGAAGTCTATAACATGGATGAGAGGAGTGTTGACACACTTAATGCTCTCCGACTGTGTGCAATAGATTAACCTGTTCTTACACCAAAAGCTTTATTCAAACACTGCAGCCACAGCCCACAGAAGGCAAGACAACAACAGAGCTGAGAGTCGGATAATCTCAGGATCCAAGGATTTAAAACTTTCCAATTAATTTATATAATATATCTCCCAATTTTATTCCCATATTTCCCAAACATTCCATGTAAATTGTAAAGGGAAATCTTTTGTGTGTAATCCTAAATAAAATGGGTGTATTGTGTAAATATGTGCATTCTTACTCATTTAAAAAAGCATACAGTTTACTGCATACCTTTTAATTTAGACCTTCACAACGCCTGTAATATATCTCAAAGGCCAGGGGATGTTGCTCTTTTGTAGTTAAGTTTCAGTGCACTGGAGTTTTTGGTTTTGGTTAAGATGAAACCAAATTAAGATAAATATAAAATGAAAATGTGGGTAAAGCTGCCCTCCATATGGCAGACTAGAATTCCTTGCTACACAAATAAGGCTCCTTGGGCAAGACTCCTTCAGCATTGGGTTATATCTGGTATATTGATATGCTAACACAGACTAGCTAACGCAGATATGCTAACACAAACACTATGCTAATCAGTAAGTATAAGGACAAACTCTGCAGATTAGCCACTGCATCACAGCAACAACAACAAAGAAACCCTTTAAATTTTATTATATAACAAATGAAAGTTTAATTTGTACATAATATTTGTATGGTTAAATGCATTTACAATCAGAGTATGCTGGCAGGTTTAAATGCATATTTACTATCTCTCAAGTATGTTCATGTACAGAGTGCCAATAATTTAACGTATATAGAAATTTTTATTTATTTTTTTCTACTAGCTTCTGTAGCCTTGATTAACTCTTTATATGCCAGCCACAGCAGAGATGTTTAATTGGGGCAGCCATGGCTTTAAGGTTAGAGAAGCGAGCTTGAGACCGAAGGATTGCTGATTCAATTCCCAGGATCGGGAGGGGGAAAAAAATCCTCCATGGCTGAAGTGCCCTTGAGCAAGGCACCTAACCCCTAAAATGCTTCCTGGGCACCAAGGTGGTTGGTAACCCCCTGCTTGGGTTGTGTATGCTCTCACTGCCTCTGTGTGTGAATAATTGTTCACTGGTGTGTGTTTGTGTGACCACTACCATGGATGGATAAAATGCAGAGAAGAATTTCTCTAAGGGGACCAATAAAGGAAGAAAACCTCTTCTAATTATATATAAGCATAACTTGTTTCTTTGAGTCGGATATAATTCATTACTCCCAGTGTAGACTTGGCAATGTAGGAATATGCCAAATACTACGCTATATTTCCCAAAATGTGAATAAGTGAATTTTATCTACATTAAGGCGCACCCTTCGTGTACAGCTTGTGTAGTCTCTGTAGGCCAAAATTTGAAGGGACAAATTACTCCACTTTTCCACAAGTTAACACACTTCCCTGAGGTCTTAACGAAAGTCTGTGGTCAAAATGCCACAAGGATCAAACAACACATCACTGTTCTCCCCTGTCTGCTTTGAACATTTTTTTCAGTGCCTGTTCCTTTAAATGCAAATGAGCTACTGACTACTCCAGCACTCGGCCCAACCCAGGCGTGAGAAGTGAGTGAGTAGAAGCATGGTCTTTTTTCACACATCTTGTTTTCACAGTTTCTGCTCAGTATTTTTATTTATACATGCCTGTTATGTTTGGAGTTTGTGCACTCGTATAAACAGTCCAGTCCAGTGCTGTAATTTGAGATACTCAGATGAAGAGATGGGACAACAATAAAGTGTCTGTACTCTAGGTAAGGAGCAGCACAAAGTCAAAAATCAGGCTCAGTTATCCCATGTTTCTGTTTGAGGCAAGCACCAATAAAACAGTGGGTTGCGTTATTCCACAGTTTGTGTTGGTAGTCCATCCAGATACACAAAGAAACTTTTTTTTTCCATGAAATGTCCCCAATGTTCATTGCCAAGTATGAGCTAGAGCAGAGGACATTTGGTCCTGATTCCAAGGCAGGATTTTACAATGGCGGGCTGCAATTGCACTATACATGGTCTATCACGTACATTAGCAGTTGCAGCTATAGTGCGATACTGGCAGGCCATTTTAAAATCCCGGCTTGGAACCTGAACACAAGGTCCACATTTAAAGACCTCTGGGCTAGAAGGTTATAAGACACCCAGCATCGGCCTGTGGAACTGTATCCTATGAATTCATTGGACTGGTATAATTTGGCACAGCATTTGTGATTGTGACGATGTCAGGCTTCAGACACATCACCATCAGGTTAACCCTTGAACCATAGACTTTATAGATTGAATAAGATTGAATAGTTACCTGTCCCCTGCAGGAGAGACAGCACTATAGAATGGTGCTGGGGCAGGGGAAACCTCAGTACCTATGAGACTATGCTATAACAGAGAAGGAAATAACAGAGGACGAGTGAGAGACGTTGTAGGGGACATTCTTTGAATGTTCATATAGTTAACTACTGGGGCAGCTTTTTTTTTTGGTGGTCGGGGACTAACTTTGCTCATCACCACTTTCCCCACTTTAACAACACAGTGGTCCACAACAAATTATCCACATTCAGTTCTCAAACTTATTAATGCTCTCTTTCCTAAATACAGTAAAATCCTCTCTAAAATACACTGAGTGTATATTTTTTCTTAGAAGCCTGTCACTTCAGTAAAAGGAGACCCACAACATATTTATACACTCCACTTATAGCAGGTTTCCACATGCCGTTAGCAGTATAGTGTATTAGTAAATAATACACCATTCAAGAAGACCCTTAGCAATGTGGGGTTCATAGCAAATACAAAAGCCCCAAGCAAGGATTATTTTTGAAAATGAGCCTTACGCAAATGCTCCAGTTTGACCACTACAAAACACATTCACAATTCTACATTAAATAAACCCAATCAGGGTGATATTAAAGATAGCACCGATAACGTATAAGGAGTGAGTCAAATAATCACAAATACACAAGGACCAGACAAAAATACTCCACTGAAATTTCACCAACTCCAGATGTCACTGTGGAGCTCGCGATGGCTGCGTTTGTTCAGAGTAGGCCAGGCCCAACGAGGTTGCTCCTACATTTAGAATGATTCTGCTCTGTATTTATAGCTCCATCCTATAGCTCGCTTCATTCTTAAAACTCTAGTTAAGCCACAGGCAAGACAAGACCGCGTTCTGGGAGCTGACTGTGGACACCATAATTACACTTCTGATTGCTGTTTCTTGGGACTTGATAGAGATTCTGTGTGTGTGTGTGTGTGTGTGTGCTCTTGCACACATGCATATGCATAACTGTAAAACTGTTTACATCTGTGGACCTGTCCTGCAGATTGTATACAAAATATATAAATACATTTGTATTAAACCAGTATTAAACACTTTATGATACAGACAACAGCGAGGCTCTGTCTATATACGCAGTTTATCTTCTCTGTTTGATTTTCTCATTTCTTGTTGCTAGCATGGTCCTATTCCTATCTCCCAAAGATTGGCTTAATACATTAACTCAAATAATGCTTTGTGGACTGTAATTTAGAACATACAGAACTGAATCTGAACAATGAGACTCTGGGATCACCACGGAGCAGGTATAAATTGGGTGGCACACTGTCAGTACTACAGTGACACTCACATGGTCTTAGTGTCTTAGTGTTAATGCTGCTGGAGTGTTTAAACACTGTGCCTAATCACTGGTCATGGTATTACACACATCTACCTACCTTAGACCACCTTGTAGATGCACAGTCAGAGACAGTAGCTTTTCTTTTGTTGCTTAGTTTGTCAGTGGTCACAGGAATCTAACCACAGGGTGCTGCTGGCTGGGTCCATCTGCGCCACTGAGGTGATTAAAAACTCCAGCAGCACTGCTGTGTCTGATCCAGATTCATTAAATAACACGGGCACATCAGTGTCACTGCATGTCTGACAGAGATCTAGCACATAAATATTACCTGCTATGTAGTGGTCCTATAGGGGTTATGACCATTAACAATAGGGCGAAAGGGGTCTAACCACATGTACGGAGCAACAGAGGGCTTAAATGCTGTCACTAAAAAAGCACAAAGTGCATATGCTGGAGCTGATATAAGAGGCAAAGAGTTTAGCAACAAGGAAATCACCTTAATGTTTCAAATTACCCGTGTGTGTGTGTGTGTGTGTGTTTTGTGTCCTTTCTCAGCAAAGTTGACAAGCTACTTGTCTACTTCACTTCCAGTATGTATTAAATATTTGCTGTTACTATGGTTACAATTTGTTACTTGTATTTACTGACACCCTGCTCTGGGTTTTATGATGTCAACTTTGACTCTTGAAGCTCGGCTTCTGGAGTCGACAGAATGATTTCTTCAATTCCACTTGTTTTATACAGCAACAAGGCTGAAAATAGTATAATCACTTTTAACATTTCGAATCTCAGAGTGGCTTCCCTAGGGTCGCCCCCAAATCCCAGACATGTCAGAAGCAAAGAACACTCACTTTTGGACAATGCAGCATGCAGAGTAAAGGTAACACACAGCATGTTATGAAAAGAGTAATCAAATAATTATCCATAAAATCCCATTTACTTTGAGGATATAAAAGGCAGGCATCCAAGGTTAACTCAGATCAGGTTTCTTCACACAGTGTGTATCACAGTTTTGTTGCTCTTTCCATATATTCTTTAACATTTGTAAACCGTAGTTGGGAAGCAAAATGCAAAACAGATATTCACTGTTGATTTTAAAGCAACTTTTTTATTTATTCCAATGATGCTAATGACAAGTGAGTCTACTCCTATCTATCTACATTATATATATATATATAGTTAGATTTAATACAAAAGGTAGTGTAGAGGAAGAATATCATGATACAGAAACACTGAATAAATATTGCAATATACTCCACTTCCATAAGCCCAATTACCTCTTACAATCTTTTTTTTTTTTTAGAGCTCATTATCCAAAATAGTCTGTACAGAGTAATGTTCTGACCAGAGAATGGATAAAGGCAAATTGGCCATTAGTTTGTTGAGTGTGTTTTTGATGTCCCAAACAAGTGCTTCAGTCTTGCTGATGACTCTGCTGTGTGGTCCCTAAAGCCTGTTTTGTTGAGAAGCACTCCATGCTGAGCAGCAAAAGCATAGAGGGGATGAAAAAACATCTAAACGGTGCCAACAGTACCTGAGGTAAGCACGCGAAAACACCCAGCATGAGTGGGAGCTGGCCAGTGCGTAGAGAAAAATGACAGGCTTGATCTATTGATTAAAGGGGATGTTTCCAATAGCGGAGAAGCATTTTCTCTGGGTTGTTTACGTTCAGGATCTCTGCGTCTTTTAAGGTGGAACGGTGTGTTTGAGGAAAATATGACTGTTGTCGTAAGAGGCTTAAGTTTAACTGGTCTGTGAGTTTTAATTCACTGTTTGAATGACCACAGACACTTTCTGTAATGTAGCTAGCTAGATAGCCGTCTCCCGAATTTTGAGATGTTTCCACCTTAAGTAGGGTGACCGAGATGGTGAAAAAGAGGACACGTCTCCGGGGGCGGGGGGGTGGACTACTGACGTGCAGACTGACCAATTAAATGTTTACAGAGAAGGTTATCGACCAATAACGGTAGCTCTACAGTCAGACCGTCCAATCCGAAGATTTTAGGCTACTTCACCACGCCCCCTTCTCACTCAAGCGAACCAATCGGAGTAGGGGAGGGCGGGACTAGTTTGTGAACGAAACGCTTCTCGAAGTTCTATGTAAACTCTAGAAAAACAAAACGTTTGTGAAATTCCGCCCGGACATTTTTTTAAAGGCTAAAAAAGAGGACATGACCGGGTAAAAGAGGACGTCTGGTCACCCTACCTTAAGTAAACAGCAAAAATAAGCCGATAAGTCAATATTATCCACCTATAGAGCAGGAAAAGAGCGGATCAAGAAAATTTATTTTGTTTTTGTATTTTACATTTACAGACACTGGGGCTTCGAAAACACATCGGTTTCCAGTACACAACCAGACTGGAGTGGTAGCAAATGGTAAGGAAACTGCTTCTGAATTTTATTAAATTTATTTGGGGGTTCTTTTTTTTCTGTTTTTTTTTTTTTTTTGTTTTGTTATTTTTTATGTATTTATGTATTTTTAACATTACCTTTAAAGTGTTTTCCTGACATTGTTATATCACAGTATCAAAGCTCAACAAAAGTGTATTTGTCTCCAACTATATTTTGGAGTTCATTTCAGTTATCCATCCATCAATTCATTATCTGTAACCGCTTATCCAATTTAGGGTCGCGGGGGGTCCAGAGCCTACCTGGAATCATGGGGCGCAAGGCGGGAATACACCCTGGAGGGGACGCCAGTCCTTCACAGGGCAACACAGACACATTCACTCACACTTACGGACACTTTCGAGTCGCCAATCCACCTGCAACGTGTGTTTTTGGACTGTGGGAGGAAACCGGAGCACCCGGAGGAAGCCCACGCGGACACGGGGAGAACACACCAACTCCTCACAGACAGTCACCCGGAGCGGGAATCGAACCCACAACCTCCAGGCCCCTGGAGCTGTGTGACTGTGACACTACCTGCTGCACCACCGTGCCGCCCCATTTCAGTTATAATGCAGCTAATATTTTACCATTATACTCATATGCATGCTACTGATAAATATAAAGCTTCACTGATTAGATTTTATGCTTCAAAAATACAATAAAATGTGTGCATCAAATGTTCACCTATCCAAAACCTCCAGCAAATGATTTATTAGGTGAACATTTTTGTTCAGCAGCATGTATTAAGAGTATTGCTAAGGTAATAGATTAAGCACCATCACACCAGATTTCCACTGCACCAAAATTTGGACATTCTTTAAATCTCTCTTTCTCGTTCTCTTGCTTGCTCTCGCTCTCTACTCAAGGGTTCACTGCTTTGCACGGGTGTTCTGCCCCGTGGTTGCATTAGGTAGCATAATGGCAGACTGCCCCCATTACCTCCCACACAACAGAAGAAGGACACAAGAACTTCCCAAATTAATTTACAGTTGCCCACCTTACAGGTAGCAGGGATTGATGTAATTACCGTGCTGAGCTTAAATGAGCGTAATTGAGAAAAAGCCTACAGCCTCCTCGATAACGAATGCTGAGCTAATGAGAGGAGCTAAAGTGCCTATTCAGAACGGGGCCTACAGCAGGCAGTGGGCCGGCGGCTGATTTAGAAATCATGACCCTTTTCAACTCAGCTCCCCCTCGCTGCTCAAAAATGCGTCTGAACTGCTACTTAACCTTTTGTCATGGTGCTTCAGTGCTTTCAGTATAAATATGCCTTGCTCATGATGCTCTAAAATAGTCATTTAGGTGCCAAGCAGATTTTTTTTGGTTTCAGTTGTTGAGGGTTTGTCATTGTAAATTACTGCGGGGTCGATGTTAAGGCCAGAAGGTCAGCCTCTGATACGGTGGGCTACAAAAGAATTTGAACTTGTTTGTTTGTCATGAGCTCTTCATTCTTGTGCATTCTACAGTTTGGGTCTTTGGACGATTTCAGCAAGAATAACAAATAAATGCTGATTTGAAAGTTTTGCAGAATATATTTGCCACAGTTGTCGAAGGAGCTCAGAGTAAGATGCACAGATGCTCAATTAATTATTTATTTACACCTACAATATCTTTTGTTACTGGTTTTCTGTTAGCATGTTTAGATTATTAAAAATAAATAAATAAAAGTATTCAAGTGTAGCCAATTGGCCAAGACATGATGGTCTCATAATCTGGCTTCTTTAGATTTTTTCTGGAGTTTTGAAGCTAATGAAGCTAACAAGGTATGGCAGCTTATGAAATCATCAGACGTTGGCTTCGGTACTCGGGTTATCCCCGCTGACTTGCTTACATTCTACCTGCGCATCCAGCATTTCTTCTGAATATAAGAGTATTAATTTGCCCCACATTGCTGCATTTCCAGCTTCTGGTTTTTTCATATAGGAAGACTTTACACTACAATTTGAAACATTTTTGTAGGGATTTGTTGGCATTCAGACGTGAGAACACTACAGAGATCAGATACCAACACTGAATGATTTGTTCTGGATGCACATGTGAAAAATGCTCAGTATCTGGAGGCAGTACTGCCTTTAATGCAGAAGGAAAGTAAGTCATAAAATCAACAGACTTGTCTTGTACAGCAAAGCAAACAGGCTCTGTTACTGTCAGTTGGCCTTTGTCAGTGACGTGGGATTTATGCAGTATAGTCACAGTGAAAACAGTGAAGAACATACATTACTTTTATACTTAGGCAGCAGCGAGAGCACTACAACTGGAGAAGTATGAGCAAAGGGAGAGGCTTTTTATACAAATACTCAGCAAGGATACCAGGGACTGTTACTTGGATAAATTCCCAACATCAAAATTGCTCCGTACAGCCAGACCATAAATTTGGAGTGCTAAACTTGCATTGATGCCTCTAACCTTGTATTTGGATATTACCAACCATTTTGTTTGGGTATAAGAGTGTTTACCTGCAAACAAACAAAAAAGTTCTCAGAATTTTATTGCTGGGTGTAGGATATGTTTACATTTCATCCAAAGGACTGTAACAGCCAAGGTAAGCTGGCTGCAATCGAGAGTTATTCTGCCGTTAAAGTAGGGGTGTTTAAGGATGGAGGCTGACTGATTAAATGAGTGGAGTCAGGTGTGCTCTCCTTGTTTGGAGTGAAGACCTGTATGCAGAATCTGAATTAAAACGCTTATGAATACATCACAAATTCAGGCTGAGGCGATGACAATGGTGAAGTCATGTTATAGTGTATGTTATCAGAGCTTGGCATATTCTTAACCAGAGCCACAGTTCAGCCAGGCTACAAAAAAAAAGAAAAAACATTAATTGAAAAAGGCCAAAATAAAAAACAAAAAACAAAACAAAAAAAAACACCCAAAGAGTATTGCGCTCAGACGAATTAGAAAAAGTTGGAAAAGGCTGATGGAAAAGGTTTATACATGCTGCTCATACGGCACAGCGCCCCCTACAGACCTGGACTGACCCCGTGACGACAGGCTTTTAATGGACTCCCGACTCTCCTTCCTCTTCTCTCCTTTCTGGACTCTGTTTACACACCACCACCCAAGCTTCTGATTTTAGTGCATGTGTGGAATATTGTAGACATATACACCACTGTGCAAAAGTCAGAGACTACACAGCATTTTACTTTCCTCTCAAAACATTAAGAAGAAGCTCTATACCACAGAAACGACAAAGACACGCCAACAAATAAATATTAAATCAAGCTTTTTGGTATAAAGTGTGTTTTTGAATTAAATGACCCTCTCAGATATCTCCATCTCCCTTGTTTCGATGCCATCCCTGATCACGAGGGCCTACGTCATCTGAGGTTTATTCGCATAAGTGCAGTTGATGGAAACATGATGCATTTCCAATTTTTTTTTTTTGCTGCCAATATTTTTTTTATTGGGCAAAACATATGTGAACATTTTGGATGGAAACGCAGCTTGTGAGTGTTCCATCTCTTAGAGGAGCTCCTGTTGAGTCTCCGCTTTTATTAGGAGCCTTTCTGTTTAGAAAGCTGATAAACTGTCCAGAGGGTGTATGAGCATATCTGGTTGCTCAATTGTTTTTGCCCTGAATCATATAACTGACATATAGCGGATATTTTGTGAAGGAAGTTTAGATAGTGCAAGCTGAAGGAATAGTTATGTGGATATGGTTATGTTTAAAGACATTTAAAATGGTTACGAGGAAATGAAAGAGAAAAACCCAGAGCATAAGAGGTATATGAAGTATATGCCGTATATATATTGAAAAGACTTGAATGTTCCCAGTGGGCCCATGAGTGTCTTTGCATGGATTAGCATTTTGGCTAAGAGCACTAATATATGAATTTGACTCGTCCCTTGACTGATCCCAAAAGTTTTAGATGATTTTAGATTTGCATCACTCCAGAGAATGCAGTTCCTAATGCTGAGAAGTGTTATACTCCTGTAGCTGATGTTTGGCAGTGGTCATGGGGACCCATGCTCATGCTTTTTTGTGGAGATTATACAAGCTGTCAGTAAACAACTAAACTTATTCATATTGGTTCACTTTAAAGCAGCTGAATTAACCATAAGGAGCATCTACGTGTGATTTTTAATTTTTACATTTTATTTGATTTTCATTTGACCAGTATGGGGGGCTATATACAGGGTGGGCCATTTATATTGATACACCTTAATAAAATGGGAATGGTTGGTGATATTAACTTCCTGTTTGTGGCACATTAGTATATGGGAGGGGGAAAACTTTTCAAGATGGGTGGTGACCATGGCGGCCATTTTGAAGTCGGACATTTTGGATCCAACTTTTGTTTTTTCAATGGGAATTTGGGAATTTCACAAGAAATTCTATTCAGTTTGGTATTATCCATTTTCTTACACCAAATTGACATTGTATTTAATCTTGCTCACTTGACCAAAGACCACCAAATCGCACTTCCAAATTAAACTGAGAAATAAGCTAATGTCAGGAGCTGAACTGTGATTCTTTTAAGTGCCAGCAGTTCAAAGGGTACCACACTACTACAGGAGGATAATCATTAGCAAAAGGAATATTTTTGATTGTCAAATGTGGCTGGGAGATACTAATGCTTTGTATAACATCTTGACAAAATGTGTCTTATAGAATCCCTTGAAGCAGTTGGAGTGACCTGATTCTAAATTAAAATTGTAGTTTTAATAATTAAATGTAAGCTTTAAACTTGTCTTCAGGGGCATTTACATCTGAATTTATATATGGATACTGAGAATGCATGAAATGGACTGCAAACACTGGACTAAAGTATTTTAGCTCTAAAAAAGAGGCCCTAAACCCTTAGCATCTGACATAGCTTAATGCAAGTGATAATCATTTCTTTATATTTAGCTGATGAAGTATGGATGTCCATTTCTTTGTTAGCTAGATTAGTTCTGTAGCTCCAGGACCAAGCTGTGCTCACTGGTGTACATTAACAATATGGTTGTATTCTATGTTCTAATTTATCTGACAGTTTTATCCTAGATATCTCCTATTTTCATCAATCTCATTCACACACACACACACACACACACACATGCTGGAGGAGTCCCTTCCAGTCGGGTGCATATACTTCATGGACAGTCTAACATATGGGTGATGCTATGTTCTTTTAAAATGAAGGAAGGATCATTTTCTCCTCCCCATCTCTCTCTCTCTCAGTATCGCTTTCTCTTTATTCGAATGTCACTTCCTCTCTCTGTCAAACCCTTTTATTTTTTTGCCAATATCAAGACAGCATGGAAAACCAGGTGATGGACAGAGATTGAGAGAGGGAACGAAAAAAAGAAAGCAGTCTGGGGCTGGGTGCATATTTGTGCTTTCCGAATAGGCCACAAAGCAGGAGGCTGCAAAAAAATCAATATAAATACACAGAGCAGGGCAGAATGACCCACATACAAAGAGGGGTCTGGCTTTGCACCCAAAGCCCAGTGTCTGTGAGTCTCTATGTGTGTGTGAACGGTGAGCTAGCGAGAGGGAGTTCACACACGCCCTGCCCTGCCCTCCTCTTGCCGCCCGATTTCACAGTGACTGATTCTAAGTGACGCAGAGAGCATAAAAGAGCAAAGCTGGCTGTCAGCCTCGATTAGAGCGGCCACCCAGACGAGACGAGCCCCCCAACATTAGTCCCACTGATCACACAGGCCTGGGCCAGGCCAGCAGAGACACAACCTTGATTCTACACCCACTGTTGTACCTTAACACACACACGCACACTCCTAACCTCCACTTAGTAGGCGTAGAAATCTTGGCAAGTTTGGTGTTTTTATTTTTTTAAAGGACTGAAAAGTCCACACAGCATTGTTTAATGACTTGGGAGCGCTAAACACAGCACTATTTTCAGTGGTCATGGCTCTGGAAGAACATCAGCGGGCCTCTAGCACAGCTGGCCAAGTTCTCACGTGAAGGTCCTGCCGCTGAGGGCTTTGTGGGGTCAGGCTGTGGGCTGGGGGGCTTTGCTTGGGCTGTGAGGGGCTTCACCTGCAAGTTTTTTGGTGCTCTCAAAAAAAAAAAAAAAAATACATGCCCTTAATAAAAGTCAGATGAGCCTGAAGTCTCGCGCTCTTCAGAGACTCATGATATGGTTCAGGCATGGCACAACTATAAAAAGGAACCCCAAACAAATGTTATAGATAGATACAAACTATAACTACAGGATATATATGTGTTATTAAGCTCTTGCACTTTCTATCGGAAATTGTTGTCAAACATGTGAACTGCATTGATAAGGAATATCTTGCCAAATTTATTCATGTCCTTTACCTATGATTTTAGCTTTCAGTTTCATATAAAGAAGTAACTGAATAAAACAAATATACATATCTTATTTAATTTAAAACAACATTGTTTAAATGTATGATTCAAACATAGTTAAATATGTACTGATATTAATCATTCATTTATTGATGTCATCAATATATATTTTTTTAAATATTGTATTTTTATGAGATAATTTTACTTATATTACTATATTTAAATTAGTCCCAAAAAATTGAAAGTCACTCTTGAAGGGAATGTCTATGACTGTGGGGAAACACAGACCTCTCTGATTGTTTACATTCAGAAGCTCTGCTTTGTTTTGTTGCATTTACGGTAATACAGTTAGACATTTCCTCAAAATCCAAGAGATGGCTACGTGCGTTACTGGAAGTGCTACAAAACTACACAAGTTACAGACAAGTTTCTGTGGTAATTCTACAATGAATACAACACACAGGTTAAACTTCAGCCATGTACAAACAACAGTAGTTTTTCCCCCTCCAATATACAGTTTCACCCTAAAAGATGTGGAGCTTCTGAACATAAAAAAACCTGAAAGAACAGCTTTTCCTCACATTCATAGAGGTCCCCAATAAATGTCCTTTATTGACAAAAATTGATCAGGATTGTGATTTTATTTCTCTCACATGCCCCGTCTTTGCCATCTTTCTCCTGTATAGTCACTATACGTGAGATCCTAACACCAGTGTAGCACCTTGGTAATGGAAGACTGTGTACTTGTGCTGTTCAGTCAATACAGTAGTCTGTCACTACAAACACATTCATAGCTCTGTTGCTGATGAGAGCGAACACAGCATTCAGATCAATACGCTATGTCTGCATCCACATCCTGACCACTCTGTTCTGCTTTGACCAAACCAGTTAAAATGACTGTTCCTACTCCATGACACTGCTCCATGGTCCCATTACTCAGAAAGAAATGTGATATGTTTTTGTTTGTCCAAAAATGCACACACTTTATGCCCTGCTTTGACGCTAAATGGGCTGCAAATACACTGCTTTATGTGTAAAAAAAGTTTATGGACTATTTCAAGAGATACCCGTTCTAAAATTACACCTAGCTCACTGTGCTCAGTGTGTAGCGTAGTCATGAGGGTTATAATTGTTATTAGAGAATAGAACTGTACTGTAATCACTGTTTGTAACTGTAGTGACCAGTACAGTGCCTGTGCTGGAACTTTTTTTTTCCCTGAGCATGAAAGATGAGTTGTAGAGGCATAGTGAGAAACATAACTAATTATTCAACATCAGTACTAAAGGCCTTGTAGTGACTACAATATAGTCACACTGTAGTGTGAAGCCTTTATATAAAAAATATAAAGCTGCTTCCATGTACCACCTATAAGTCATATCTCACACACACACACACACACATGCACATACATATGCATGCAAAGGCATTTATCTCTTATCATTGTAGTGAAAGGTCTGAGCCTAGCCACGCAGTGGACAAGGGACTAGATCAGTGAGCTTTAAACACGGATCTGGCTCAGCATCCATTTTTTTACGGTACTTGCTCCTGGTTTTTTCATCTCTTTAGCAAGTCATATACAAAGTTTTATTATTATTATTATTATTATTATTATTATTATTATTATTATTACCAGATTTGTATGGCTTATCTGCTTTTGCTCTTCACAAGTTAGCATTGTAAGATGATTTCTTTAAGTTGATATTTGCCCACATGCTGAAAAAAATTATCCATTTTGCTTAAAGCACTGCTCTAAGCTAATACTCATAATACTGTTGATACGTTGTTGATATGTGTGGGGGACTAGCTGTAAAACTGTGTGTTTGTGCACACTTGAGAGAGATTACAGTGTAAATGACATATTGTCAAATAAACAATCACTTTGATTAGCAGCAGCGTAATAATTTCATTATTGACTCTGGGCTTACTTATGAACTCCAAAAACATACACACACACACACCTACACTCACCTACAAACAAACACACACACAGACACAAACAGAGAGAAGCTGGCAGAGATAAGAGTGACTCACCTGTGCTATTCCTCTCTCAGTAGGTTAGAGGTGCTGACAGGCAGGTGCAGATTACTGAATCTTTTCTGCCTCTCAGCTATGTTGGCACAGTGTGAGTTATGCCCTTTTGGTGTGTGTGTGTGTGTGTTTTCAAACATTTTCCAGACATTTATTGACTTTATGACTTACACGATCAGAGCTAAACAAAGGGTGCTAATTTTATGAAGTAAATCATGACATAAAATTTATTTCTTGTTACTGAGGTTAAACACAGTGTAAGATTTTAGGCTTCATAACATTTTATAAACCCAGTAACGGACTGCCTCTGGATCCACTGTGACACTGAACATGATCAAGCAGTGACAGGAAGTGAACAAATGAATGATTAATCATCTGATTACACATGTGCAGATACGTTATAGGTCCAGAGGTCTACTGAGTTAAGTAAGTGTTTAATTAGCCAAATGTGTGTATTATGATAAGGAGAATGGGGTGATCTGGAACAGCAGAACATGGGCTTAAGCTCAGTGCCAAGCATGGGCTAGAGGTGTAGAAATCATGCCAGAAAATCATCTTAGGCCCATCCCACCAGTGTCATCACCTGGTTCAGCTCCCCCCTCAGTCACATACTGTTACTTAACATGCTTGTTTTGTCCTTATACCTTCTAGTTTTATCTATATGTATATTATTACTAGTAGTAGTAGTAGGAACAGTAATTTTAGTACTTTTTATGTTATTGTTATAATAATAATAATAATAATAATAATAATAATATATTCTGCTATACACTGTATAGAAAACACAGACCTCAGAACATTACATGCACAAACAGTATGTTAAACTTATTTTCACTTACAATACATGTAAAATGAGCATGAGCATCCAAACTTTTTTTGCACTGCGTTGTGTGTGTGTGTGGAAGTCTATGTAACTGTATAATTGAGGGGCACAGAGTGACTACAGACAAATTCCTTTTCTGTGCAAACATACTTGGCCAGAAAGCCTGTGTCTGCCCGCTGTAGAATAATCATAATAATAATTAGTTCAACGTATATAGTGCTTTTCGCAAACCCAAGGACACTTTACAACAATTGGGGCGGGATTCTAAAGACACAAAGTAGAAATAAGAAAAGTTTTGAGCAGAGATTTGAAGTGAAACATGGTTTGAACAGTAACGAAAAACAGGATGTAGAGAGTTAAGGAATTTGGGGAGCAGCAAGCCGGAGCAAAGCGTCAGCCAAGTGCGCACAGCGTACTTGCAACCGGAAGCATGACATCACGGCTCAGACGAATAGAATGGTATTTAAAGCTTGTAATAGATGCATAAAGTGAATAAATACCATTTTTATTATCATCATCTTCTTCTTCTTTGCCGCTTAATCCATTTCAGGGTCGCGGCCATTTTTATTTTATATAAATTGATGTTATACAACAGTGTTTCCAAATGATGCACAAAAAGCGAAGACCTTTGAAGTTTTCACATGTGATGTGTTATGTATATGTCCGCCCATGAGTTCAATAAGACCGTCCCAGTTCGTTTTTAAACAGGCCTCAGTGTAAAAGCGAGTAAAAATAGCTATTTGTTTTAGCCAGTCTTTCTGTGTCAGTTTGTATATGGGCGCATATGCTCGAGTGGGCACCCACATGGCAGCTGTGAAATGAAAATAAACAACAGTTTCAACAAACATTTCATGATTATTACTGAAGTCAGACAAAGAGGTTCAGGCTCTCTGAGATGTTTTCCTGGTTCGAGTCGCCGTCTGGTGATCTGTACGGCAGCAGGACTAAAGTGTCCTTCAGTAAAGGTGTCAGAAAACGAGAGGGAATTCATTGGCAACAGTAAGCTAAGGAGACAAAACCATCTCTGATTGTGCTAAGTGATATCAATTCTTAACTGTGAGGGAGAGCGAGAGAGAGAGAGAGTATTCTTTGCTTTAAAGTATTCACACAGGTCAGGGCATGCAGCGGTAGATCTGAGCGGCAGCTCTAACAGTCTTGGATATGAGAATCACCTTTTCCTGAAATGTAGTCTCACACAAACACACTCTTTGTTTGATGTGATATGCACATCAAATGAAGCACATCATGAACAGTGCATCTAAAGGTGATACAGTAATTATGTGTGAAAATGCATCAATATTATCACACAGGTGCATTTGAACTTTCAGTGCCAACAGTTTCTGGAAAATTCTGCATATCAGAGACATCTGCATATCCATTGATTTTTCTCAAATCAACAGTACATGGTTTGCTGCAGTAACTGTTGGAGGTGCACTCTAGGCCATATCCAAATCCAGGGGGGAGTTACACCCCTCTGGCTTCATTGATTTAGCATGCCAAAATTAATCTCATGTGCAGCTGAGAGAGAGAGAGAAAGAGAGACAAAAACTACAGCTCCAAAAACTGTTTAAAATAGATTTGCAAAATAACTATGTTAGCTTTGTCTCCAAAAAGGAAAGATGTTTAGGAGAAAGATTAATAGCTGAGTTTGAACTAAATACAATAAATGAAAATTGAAGAAGTGAATTACTGTATTTCACAAATCAGGCCTTTTTCATGTCTCAAATCTTAGTCATTCTAAGTCAAAGTCGGCTAAACTGGAAATAAGCCACTCTGCAGTGACCGACACAAACTCTGGGAAATGACATACTGATGAAAGCTCCGCAAAAGAACGCCCCCATTAAACTAACTAACACCTGTCAGGCTTTTACTTTGCACACCATCAGCTGCCACTTAGAGTTCTTTTACCTGGAGCTAAAGTAATATATGCCAACACACTCACATACACATTTCAGCAAACCACTGGTATTGGCCTTCTGACTCCAGGCCCAAAGATTTCTCTCTCTCTCTCTCTCACTCTCTCTCTCTCTCCCCCTCTCCATAGTTGCTTTATTCTTTTCTTCATGTATTATTCTTTCCCTAATTAGGTGTAAATAGTACACAGTAAATAAGAGCTATTCAATTGAAAGTCTAGTCCCATTTCCTCATTTTATAAAGGAAAAAGAGTGACACTAAAGTATTTAACTGAAGTTTTTAGATTTTGTGCTACAGCACACGCAGACCCGTCTTAGTTAAAATTGCATCTTAGTTTAATTTAGGGCACTTGGCCCTAACAGCTTCAGAAAAATTGCTTTAAAAATGGCATCTTTCTTTGAAACACTGTTGTTGTAAAGTGGTGCAGTGCAGCTACTGACTATAGATACACAAAGGTGTTTTTTAGTTGGACTGATAAAAACAGACTGTACACACAGCACTTCTGAAAAAAAAAAATCAATTGTGGTGGCTGTCTTAGTGTACAGTGTGTATCAGGTGTGGGTAGAGCATCTAAGGCAGAGACTGTTTTATTTCTGGCTGATGGGATGCTTTCCAATGGATCCAGACATCCTAAAGAAATGAATTGCAGTTCTTTTTTGTCCTGCATGTAGGGATGGATTCAGACTCAGCAGAACATTTTTCTCATACATTTCAGACTTTTTAAATGAAACACAATAACGGCAGCTTATTGGAGAAGGTGTAATTTACATATATAAGCATTAAAGCTGCAGTTACAAAACCAGCCTGTTTAACTTTAAAAATAGGGACTGAAACATGATCATGTGAAAATTCTCACAGTTCACAATGTGTATTTTATGGGAAAGAAATAAAACAGTTAAAGAAACTGTAGAAAATTGTCTTTTTAAATTGGAGGCGGAATCAATAAAAAAATAATAAAATAAAGCAAGTTTTGCCAGAAAGTTTGTTCGAAAACTAGAAATGTGCTTCAGAAAATAAAATGCTTCAGCTGTTCTTCAAGCTTCTGGTTTTGACATCCCTGTGCTTTGAAAGAAAGTCTAACCAAGCCTTGCTCCATTTGATGGTGCAATGTTTCTTCTATGTCCATCAAAAGAATCGATCTGTATCTGTAACATCTCAGGAAAAGAAGAAAAAACAAAAAAAATCAAGGTGATCTTTGGTTCATATGAAAAAAGAGCAGGTGACTTCAGAGTTGCGCCTCATTGCACCTTTACTTCCAAAATCAATACAATTATCCTCCTGTACTTCAGCCTTCTATTCGCTTTACCAGTGAGTGTATTTTTATAGGAGTTACAGTCCAATGACAACAGAGTATCTGGGGAGAAAACAGACTACAGGAGGCTATTTTTGCTCGTGCTCATCAGGAATATGGGGCAAGGTGTTCCTCGTTTTCTCAAGAAACCCCCAGAGGACTACTTCCCTCCTATTTTGTGTTTTGTTATGGACAAATTGAAGCTATCTGCCTCTTCCCCTTCCCTGCCTTTCTGTCTCTCTATAGCTCTTTATATATATATATATATATATATATATATATATATATATATATATATATATATATATAGTACAAAATCAACCCTGCAGATGATTATTTTTTATTATTTTTTTTTTTTTTTGTAAAACTTAGAAATAATATAAACTGCAATTAGGACTCTGCATGGACGTGGAGTTAGTGGAGAAAGAATGTTAACATAGGTGTACCTAATAAATAGTCCAGTGAGTGGTGTGTGTGTGTATGTGTGTGTATACACCCATGTGCCTCTATGTCAGGCCTGTAGCTTTAGGCTGAACTTTAGTTGCTAGAGCGGGATGATTGAATGTTTAAAGTGTGAATGAGGGTTGGTTATTCTGACAGAGCCGAATGATGGAATGATCTGCCATTTTTCTGCTCATTCAAAGATAAATATGGCTGGACTATAGGAGAAGAAAATCTATGTGTATTTATAGTACTGTGTTTGTTGTGTATATGCTGAAAATCTGTACTGAAAATTGTGCTTTTATCTATTCCACCTCACTATTATTCTTATTATTATTTGTAGTTTCCTGTCTGTAACTATGGCGACTGCCTGTTAGCTCCTCCCACAGCTCTGTCAATTTTCTCTTCTAGTCAGAGAGGGAGAGAGAGTAAGAGCAATGTAGCACATTGTGGTGCCAAAACCGTTTTACGCATTCACATTGTGGAGACTTCTTTCCCCCAATATAAATCATAACATTTTTGAACTTATGGCTGAGTTATGATAAGTGTCCAGAAAAACAACGGAAGCCTGTGTAATTACCCCCAAAATTTTCATAGTGTGTGTGTTTGTTTACAAGGAATACTGTATATAATGCTGTGAAGACTAAATCCTTTTTAGACACTTAAATTATGTCCTTCTCAAGCTTGTCAAAGTCAAGATATATTAAGTGAAAATAAGTTAAGTGTACGTGTAGTAGAGGTATTGTTTCAGGTTATGCTTCACAAATTGAAAGAATCAATGAAAAGTCCCCATATGTGTGTGTTAGGGCTGGCCAATTAATCAACAATTAATCGAAATTGAGATTCAGAGCTTCTAATCAATGTAATCTTGCCTATATAGATGTTTCTTTGAGCTCTGTTCATTTTAATATTACGCCCATTATGTGTTCATGCACTGTCCTCTTAAAATCACACTACCTCACATGTAGTCACATGATTCTACCTCATACAATCTGCCACATGAAAGCAACGTGGAGGAGAACCTAAACTTAGAGGCCTACCGAGCAACTTGAGCAGCTTGTATTAAAGAAAAATGCTGTGTCTGTGGTTTGAACGTGTTTGGACTAGTGAAGATGACACTGAACATAAAGTAGTCAAATGTATGTACTGAAAAAAAAGTTTTATCTTACCAGTCTGTGATGAGACTTGAAGCACAATCACAATATGAACTGTGCATGGCTCAAAAAAAAAAAAAAAAAAAAATTAAAAAGACAAGCTCCCAGCAGCATTAGAAAAAATATCCCAGCTTTAATACTTGAGTATATTTACAGTACAAGCCTTTTCAGTGAACTATGAGGGCAGAAAACAAATAGAACAGAAAAAAGTTCATTAATCGTAATCAAGGTAAAATGTTCAGTTAATCATGATATTGATTTGCTGTCATATCGCTGTGTGTGTGCCAGGAATCTCAAGTTGTTGGGATCAAAATATACACGTTCACATTATGAGGATTTCTCTCCCTTGTGGGGACTACAAGCTGATCTCCACTGTGTAAATCATTATATTTTAAGGTGAAGACATACCTTAAGATTAGAGTAAGTTTAGGATACCATTAATAGTAGTTGGGGTCAAGACATGTAAACATCTGTAGCTGCATTCTCAGCCCTGAGACAGTTATTATAGCACTGTTGCCCTGCTACATATATAAAGACAACTCATTATAAAATAGGAGATCAGTTACTAGGAAAATATGATTAGTCTTATCAGTTATCAGTTAAGTTCCTGAGACCTGTGCGTGCTTATTAGCAAGTTAAAGTTTATTTTTTGCTTTACTACTATGTCAGGATTGTAGTCCCTTCCTGTCCTGTGATTATAGTCCTCACCCTTGTTTTGGTCTTGTTCCCTCGTCCATGTGTCTTTTTGTTTACAACTTGTCATCATCCTGCTCCTCTAGCCACACCCCTGTCACGTGGCTTGGTCTACCTCCAGGTGTTCTGTGTTCCCTTTATATGTAAATCCCCAGTTTTTTAGCTCTCTGTTTGTCCACCATTTGATTGGCTGTTGTTTCTGTGACCCTAGTGTTCTCTAAGGTCTTTATTTTCTAACATGTGTTACTGACTTTCTTACCTTTGTTCCTTATTAGTCTCACTTAATTGTTGTTATTTTTACTTCTGTAACTGTTTCTGGTTTGCAGTGTTAGTTTCTGCTTCATTTCATGTATTACAGCTGTCTTTCTTCTTCCCATGTGTTTTACACTTTTGGCTCCTTATGTTGTCCTTGTGTTTTCTTTATCTCCTTTTAGTTTAGTTTCTAGTTATATCCTAATCCCTGTCTTAGGTTTCGTAGTTGTTGTTTATTTGTGTTTGTCTGTTTCCCAGCCTTTACCTTAGTGATTTCAGCTTTGTTTTGCTTTTTTGCAAGAGAGAACAGAGAACAGATCTTCCTATCAGGGCTTTCCTACTAATCACACCACAATGCTAAGCAACTCTGAGGATGCTGTTTCACTTCTGTGCTGATATCGCAGATTTGTATCTTCCTTCCATCGTGCCTAGACTTCTAAAAAATATCCTTTGTAAATGGTACAGAAGGGTGAACAACCATAGATGATTAGCTAACTACATGACTCAGCTGTGTACAACCATGGAGAACACACAGCTATGCAGCGTAATGGGGGATGAGAGCTGCTTTTTAATCCTGTAATTGCTTTAATGCAATAAAACATCTGTATTATGGAATGGACAGGATGCATATTTATTATTGGCTGAGAGGTGTGCCAGTTACTCTTTTAAAAACTTATATTGACTCAATTGTAAAAGTGTAATTTGGAAACTGCATATTTAATGGTGCCATTTAATATTTAATTCGGTTGAAATGATCTCAAGCGACTCTCAAAAACAAATGTTGTAATGCTTATAGGACTGGAGACATAAGTTTGGCATAAAAATAAACAAAAGAACAGTGAATAGAGAAAGACAGTGTAATTCTTCTAAAGCACAGAATTGTGCACGTTGTGGAGTGTTTTGCTAGACGTGAGGGAGGGACTTACGAGTTCCATAAAGGGCTTTATATCAACAAACACAAGTAGTAGCCATCTTAAAGCATGCAAAATGTGCGCCTTCATCTATTTATTTAACAGTAGAATGAAATTGTTAAGTGATTGAAAGAAAAAAATTATCTATTACATATTTACTAAAATTAAGGCAGATGTTCATACTGTGTCATAACTAGCATTCTTACAGATACAGAGAAATCTTATAGCCGTGACAGCACAGGAGGTTGAGTGTAAAGATAAACCGTGTGAGAGCGGATGTGTTGGAGTTTTAAAGGCAGGATCTGCACTCCAGTAGTGATATTTAATCTACAGTGTTGCTGTAGATCTGTACACAGGAGGACAGGAAAGGGTGTAGATAGGCTTTTAAAGCCTGTCAGCACCTGTCAGGTGAGGTTTAGATTTTTACGTGTGTGTGTGTGTTTGTTGGAATCAGAGAAAATTTTAATCAAACCGGGCATCCAAGGAATCTTCCCACAGTGTAACACCCACAGACACACCTGACTTAACTCACACATGCGTGTACACACACTTTCTGAATCTTACTTTGAAGCTTTTTTACTGCCTCCTCATGTAATCTAGAGTCAAGATCATTTTAGAGTCTTTTATGGTACAGTCCTGTGTGTGCACAAGTCCACAGTAATAAACATATTAAATCAGGGGCAGATTAATTTTAGTCTGGGACCTCCTGGGCAAATGTTTTGTATGCTCCCTAAACTTCCCTCGGTGCAGTCATTTGTATAATCTGGTACCTGGTCCCTGGCCATTGTGGTTTTCAAAGCCAGCGATTCCTGTTGGAGATGGGGTTTTGTAACCTCACTGGCTCCATTTCGCGGGGGAACCATGCCAGTGGAAAAGCGACAAGTTTTAAGCACGCAGAATCAAGTTGTGTAGAGCCAGACCCATGCAGTGAAAAAGCACTATTAGACTCCAATGTGGCTGCTCCAGAATGTCTTATACTGATTCATTCTTTCAATGGAGATTGCATAAGCAGTCTCATCTTCTCCAAGGATTCTGTTTGACATTATGAAGCATTTGTAATATAGGTATATATACCTGTAACCTGTAAAATAATTTCAGTTAGGAACCTGGATGTATCAGAGAAAGGTTCTTAGAGCGATACCATAGAAGATCCACTTATATTTCCACTAATTTTTGCTAATACCTTTAAACGGGTCAAGAACCTTAAGATCAAGCAATGGATTTTTAAACATTTACAAGGTTCTTCAGACTCATACGTCTCTTAAGGAAACATTGTTCTTACAGAACCAGAAGTGATTCTTCAATGTCATTGATCAAAGTACCCTTTGTAGCATCTTTACTTTTAAAAGTGTATGCTAATCATGGCCCTAATTTGGGGATAATTAAGTTGAATTAATTCAGAGACTACAAAGGAATTTGATTCTTCATCTTAGGTTAGTTACACATTACAGAAAATAGTAAATAATTTCAGTGTTACATTATCAATTTTTGGTGGTAACAATGACTGATCGCTCAGTGTTTAGTGTGGAGCAGTCAACCTCCCAAAAACTAAAAAGCAACTGTGTAACTACATATAGTTTCTCTGAAGCTAAGCTTGATGGCTATCACAACTTTGATTTTTCTTTTACACAGCATCCAACATTAAGAGTTATTACCATCTATCCTCTCCTCTCTTCTTGGACCATTCCTGGGGCAGTGAGTCTCTGTCTCTGTCTCCACACACTCTGCTGTTAACTCCACCGGCCGAGGCCTGCCGCAAAATGATTGAAAGCCCGTTTAAAATTGGACAAAATAAAGGTGCAATAAAGGACATGTCGACCCACCTAATCCTTTCAACTTGCTCACACCAAGCTGGGCCCTTCAAGTTCTTGAACCTAAAAAACAACATTAGAAAAAGCTCAATGTCCTGAAGTAATCAAATCCTATGAGGCGAGTCCCTAAATCTCTGTCTGGGGAATGTGATTGTTGTAATGCGTTTATTGAAACTTGGGTAAGGTTTTATTTAATCCGCCTCGCTGTAACTGCAAAAGGGGAGATGAGAAAAGCACGCAATCTTTCATCATACTATCATCCAGCACTATTAGATTTAGCCGTGTTCTGGGTTATACTGTGTGTGTGTGTGTGTGTGTGTGTGTATGAGAGAGAAAGACAGAGTTAAATGTATAGTAGATGCAGGATAAAGTTCAGCATGATTTTGCCAGTGTTGTTTTTTTTTTTGAGTACTACTGGCAAAATACATTGTGCATATAATGTGCAAAACACTTAGTAAATTTAGCACGCTTCCTTAATTTCTAATATATTTCACTCTAAAATATAATACTGCTTGCTTTTGTAATTCTTATGTGTAGTGTTGGGTTAAAGTTATGCCGTGTGTGTTTGTGTAACCTCCAAAACTGAGCATGTGTGTGTTATTTACAGCCTCAGCCAAGTTCTGACAGGAGTTAAGGAGAAAGCACTTGCTCACATCCCCCAAGACACCTCACATATTTAGGGAGTGTTAAGGAGAGTGCAGACTGTGTGTTTGTGTGCATGAGGCAGGAATATATCACCTAATGGGGACAATTATATAATCTATGCACTCATATTGTGGGGACTTCATGATTGGTTCCGAAAGTTTACTAAATCAGTGCATTTTCAGATAAAGATGTGGTTTTAAGATCAGTGTAAAGTTATCAGGATCATAAACGTTGGGCTAGTATTGCTTATAGATATGGTTTGGGGAATCCCTACATAGCCAAGTAGGGTAACTCCCTGCATCAGAATGGCAGGTATCAACCCATCAATACAGTTGCCAAGCCGTATATTGTTTTTTGTGTAAAGTAACTAATTTGAACTTGTATATAAGTATTTGACATTCTGGTACATTTTGTGTATAGGAATAGAATTTATTTTTTCCAAGACACAGCAAAAATCCTGCCTTGCATTCAGTTCTGGTTTTAACTTGCCCTCGCCCATTGCCTCGCCATTTCCCCTCAGGGGAATCCCTGACGCCATCTTAAGGGCCATTACATTACTACATTAGTTGAGGTTATAGACTTTGAAAAACTTCTCAATGATATTCAGCTCTTCAGATCACTCATTGAAATCTTCAGCCTTTTCATTGATATGAGTGTAGAGTCCATAGTAAACATAATGTGCAAATCACAAAATAAATCAGTTCAAAGGGATGCATGTTTGTGTTTGCTCCAAAGGCAAGTGTGCTCCAATTGACAAGCTCACTCCTTCTTGCCCCCTTTTCCCCTTGCATTATTGCCACTTGTGATTAGGTAAGTGTGCGAGGGCAAGTGAAAATCGCAATTGAAGCACAGATCTGGACAATTCAGGAAAGTTTTGCCCCATTGTCAATGATATTTACTGATCAGAGTTGATACTGAAATAATTGAATAAAATATGTTTCAGTTTGGGGCAGAATGGTGGTTCCGCAAGTAGTGTTGCAGTCACACAGCTCCAGGGACCTGGAGGTTGTGGGTTCAAGTCCAGCTCTTGCCTCCGTTTGGTTCAAGTCCAGCTCTTGCCTGAGCTGGGTGTGTTCTCCCTGTGTCCACGTGGGTTTCCTTCAGGTGCTCCAGTTTCCTCCCAGGGTCCAAAACCACACCTTGGTAGGAGGATTGGTGACTCAAAAGTGTCCATAGGTGTGAGTGAATATGTGTGTGTCGCCCTTTGAAGGACTGGTTCCCTCTCCAGGGTGGGTTCCTGCCTTGCATCCAGTGATTCTGGCTAGGCCCTGGACCGATCGTGGCCCTGACCTGGATAGGTGGTTACAGACAATGAATGAAAGATTTTTTTCCATTTTTAAACATGAATAATGTTAAGATCTAAACAGCTGTCTTGCTTTATATGCTACAGTTTTGTTGACATCCACTGAGCTAAAATTTCTCTTGAAATGAAGTGTAATAATGCAGTATTTTCATGCTTGCTCAAGTAAATTGGTGGCACGGTGGCACAACATGCACGTAGTGTTGCTGTCACGCAGCTTCAGGGTCCTGGGGTTTTGGGTTTGTGCCCTACTCCAGGTGACTGTGAGGAGTTTGGTGTATTTTCCCTGTGTCTGTGTGGGTTTCCTCCAGGTACTACTGTTTCCTCCCATGGTCCAAAAACATTGGATTGATGTTGAAGCATTTCTGTGGCAATTGGTTGGCATTCAGCCATTGGAATGAACAGGTAAGGTAATAATATTTGAGTATTATGGAGCATTTGCACAGACAAATTTGGATTATATATCCAAAAGTCTACATGCATAGATCTTCCGTTGTGCATGCACATCATGCATAATCTCCATTGAAAATGATGGAGTACACATGAGCTTTAGTTCATGCCCAGTGTCAAGATTAAAGGAGTACCGAGCCCCTCAACATTGGAATGTGGAGCAGTGAAAATGCAATCTGTGGATTGAGAAATGGAGATTCATGACTACAGACAATGCAGTTCCACTAACCCACAGTCCAGTGCTGTATTGCTTGACATCCTCACTAGCTTACACTTTTCATTAAGCCTGGTAATTTAAAAAAAAACCCTGCAGTTTCTCCAGAGCATCTCGTTTTATTAAAGTTGAAGATTTATTAAAGCTAAATAATGAAGATTATACCAGGTGTGTGTGCAGGACTGAACGTCTGTATCCTCAATAGGTGGATAATATTTTAAAATGAATATCTACAAACATTTGGACATATCCTGCATGTCCCTCTCCATCTGACTTGACTAATACTATCAGGAAGCCTCTGTGGATATTCTTTTATATTTATCTCCTAGTGACATCCTCAGGATTGAGCAGTAACTGTTGTTTCAGCTTGTTTGAGGGATTTACTATACATTTTGGCACATTTATGTTACTGTATACTGTAAATACTGTATATATTACATGTAGCATGGGGCTTTGTGGTCCTTTGGTGTCTGTGAATTGGCTTCTATTATTGAATTGTTTTGAATCCATAAGTTTTTCTATATATGTGATCAGAAATGTGAAGTTCTATGTCTCACCAAAACTTGGATTACACCAGATGAATACTTCATATTAAATTAAACCACCAGTTTAGGTTACACAGCCCGAGGTTAACAGGTAAAGGAGATAGTGTATATGTAATTTAAGAAGCATCTTATGCAACTTTCACACATGAACTCCAGAAAATTTCTAGAGAATCTCCGGAGTATCAGATCTGGAGATGTCCCAGAGTGTCCGTTCACACATGCAACTCACAGCGGGAGATTTTTTGCCTCAGGCGCGCTCTCACAGTGGGAGATGAAACACATGTTTTTGGCGTGGCACGCAGCGCGTGCAGGAGAAACTCCGTAACACTTCTGGATTATCATGCATGTGTGAAAGGGATATTAGTGTATTAATCAGAAAAAAAGAGTTGCCATTCTACTTCTTTTGAAATTCTTTCTGTTAACATTACCAACCCTTTTATAAACAAGAGCTCACTTTCACTGTTTAATATTTACAGGCCACCAGGGTCCTATTCAGAATTTATGCAAGATTTCAGTGGCTTTATTGCAAACCTAGCAGTGGAAAGTGATAAAGTAATAAGAGATTTTAATAATCATTTTGAAAATGTAGATGAGCCACTAAAAAAGGCATTTTCATCAATCAAACAACTCAGAGAGTTTTACCCAGAATGTAATGGGCCTTACACATTATTGTAATCATACCCTTGCTTTATTTTTGACCCTGGGTTTCAGCTTAAAAAATCCTAACCCTAAACCTTTCTTTCAGTCTCAGAAATCTCTAATCAGTACCTCACATCCCCTTATTACTGCATGATTTTTTTTTGTCCATCTGACCCAGTAGAACTGGAAAGATTAACAAAATGCAGGTCGGAAATTAGCTTCTGATTAATGTTAGTCAATATACAACCTCTAAAGAATAAAAAGATTAGACAAATAAAAAACAGGTCCCATAGTACAATGCCTAAATACATAATTTAGAATGAACTGTATGTAAATTAGAGAGGAAATTGCAGCTGAGCAAGCTGGAAGTCTTTCACTGTGTCTGGAGGTACAGCCTTATTCAGTATAAAAGGATACTTACTAAAGCAAGCATGGTATATATGACCTTGCTGATTGAGAACAACAAAAACAATCCTAGAATATTATTTAGCATGCTCTCAAAACGTGTGGCTGATACAGCACAAAACACAGAGCATTTTGCCCACTTCAAGTAGAACTGGAAAAAATAATCTCTTCATCATATTCAAATCAAATAGAAAAAAGCAGTGGCCCAACAACTTTGTTCATATTTGAATGAAATTTGAAATTAAATCTATATAAAATTTCAGTGCAAAACAGGAAGAAATACATCAGACTGGAATAATCTCCCAGATAATCTGAGACGCAAATACAGTCGCAATCTACAAGTCTAGGCTTGCAACTTACTTGTGTAATTTATGTTTTGGTAATTAATGTTTCTCTGACTTTGCTTTGTCACTCCACACTCATAGAATTCACTCTGAATTGCTAATAATAATAATATTAAATGAAAATAAATGTGAATAAAAACTCCATCTATTTAATCCCTTGAGAGTAGTTAACTGTCCACCTGTCCTGAATGGAAGCACAACTGCCGGGATCTCTGACCACAGGGATGCTGGTGCTCATAAAGGATATGTCCTTTGTTATATATTTCTCCACACTCATACATTGATGAAAATGTCTTGTGGAATTTATAAGTACCTCATAAGCAAATTTACTCTCTTCCATTTTCTGAGGAATTGTCTGTGCACCTGTCACTGAGGGAATGAGGATAAGAGCAATGATGGATAAGCAGGTTTATACAACTCATGGCCATGTAGTTTTGCAATTGGACAAAACTAGAAATATGACCAGGAAGCGCAGAGATGGGATTTGAACCCACAAATCAATGGTATGGGACTAGTGTAGCAGCAACACTACCTGTTGCCCTACCTTGCCCCTTTTATGGCTTCATATTTTGAGTGTAACAATAAGCTTTCAGGTTACCAGATGTGCAATTGGCAAACCAGATACAAATTTCCTATCTTTAACTTAGAGTATGTGGTTTAAATTGTGGTGTTTATTCATAACCAGGTGTGTGACTGTGGAGTGAACAGTAAGTCATTCTCTCTGTGTGGCTGATACAGTCTGGGAATTACCCTCAAACGTACAGTCAGCATGAGGTCTATAAGGCTGACATTTGTGAAAGGAAGGAACGGTGATCTCATTGCAACAACAGACAGCCAGTGATATACGAGTGTACATTAAATTATTAGAAGTCAGCTCTTGAAACCAAAGCATATTGTGACTTAATATAAATAATTTCACCCTCATATCTCACTTCCAAAATTACATATTTGGAAGATGGGTCCAAAAACTGTGGGAAATACCTTGTGTCTACATTTAGCATTTTCATATGTACATTAACATTAGCAGATATGAATAATAAACATAACAGATATACACATTAGATAAATTCCAATACTGGCACATCCCTAGTGTATCCCATAGTTCTAAGTGTTGCCTTCACATTTTTCACATTGTTCATAACCTGTTCCTGCTTGATGTTTGAAATTTGGGTTCATAAGTTCACCGTGTGTTTATTGTATTTACCTATCTGTAATAACAACAGCAGACAGTTATTATTCTGTAGGAAATGCACCTGTCTCAGGTGGGGAGGCACTCCTCTGGAGTTTAATTTGCCCCCTGTCCTCTATTTTTCCCTATTCTCAGCCAACCACATCTGTGGAAAGGCACACATGTGGATATGAAAGCATGAGAGCAGGAAGTAAGCTCTGTTTGTGAGCCACATAAGCCCCTCCCTCCCGGCCTAGTGCCAAACATTGACATTTTCTTAGTGTTTGATGTTTGCCGCCTCTTTGTGTTGGCAGTCGTGGAGGTACAGGCAGGAGGGAGGGGTTCCAAGAGGTGGGGGTAGTGGGTGGGGGGTGTAGGTTGTTTGGGGGGTGATTAGCAAAAATAAAGGAGACAGTAGGGGGGAAAGGTAGGGGGGGGGCATGTATGGTAGTGAGGGAATCTGGGGCCAGTGTCGCTGAGCCATCGTTGCTGTTGGTTGGCCCCTGCGGCAGAAGAGGCTGTGTAAATGAGCACTGGGCCTCATTCCGTGCCCCTCTTCTGCTCCGCATTGCTGCAGGTGCAAGTGGGAGGCAGCCCTTATGCTACTGTTTCTACTGCTAGCACCATCACTGCCGCCATGCTACTTTTTTTTGTTCAGTCTCACCGTGACGTGTGTGTATGTGTGAGTGTGTTGCTTTTCATCTGTTGCCTGTAGTGTACCAGAATAGTACCAACCTCTTTTACACACACACATAGGCATACAGACACACATACACAAACAAACACACTCCCCTCCAGTGTAGTTGTTAGCCCACATGTAGATGTGCAAGCTTTGTGGGTCTCTCTCTTTCTCTCTCTCTCTCTCTCTCTCTCTCTCTCTCTCTCTCTCTCTCTCTCTCTCTCTTTCTGAGCAGGGGCTTTGTGCTGTGGGTCCTGAGGTGTTTGGGGATTTCTCCTGGTTGCATGGTTGCAGGCCTCGGGGAGGCCCGGTAACTGAGCCACCAGTCAAGGGAGCTGGACCAATTACACTGCTAGGATAAATGTAGCGCCATGCATGGATTGTGGTACTTAACAGGCCGAGAGAAGACAGGCTTCACCAGGGTATTTTAAATGGAAGGGAATTTAAAAACAGATTTATGGGGCGGTTAAAAATAGTAGGCGACTGATTTTTTTCCCTTCTTCTCCCCACTCATTTTGCCTCCTTTCTTCCTCATCCCTTCGGTCTTTCATAAAATGATATATCGGCTGAAAGGAGGGAAAGCTCTCCCCAGTGGAGCAGCCAAACACAAATTGACTATTTCAATCCTGTAGCATAATAGCCTCATTGCACCTTCCACCCCCCCCCCCCCCCCCCCCCCCCCCACACACACACACACACACACACTCTCCCTCTCTCTCTGTCTCTCCTCTTCTCCTCTCTTGTTCCTGACCAACACTGACATATTAAATTAAGCCTTAACTAAATCTGAGTTAATGAATTATTCCAACACCTATGATGTGATTATTTTAATTAATGGGCCTACATACCTGCTGTCACTCCTGTCTCCAAATGAACACCATGCTCAGCTCTAATGTCTTTTTTTTTCCTGACACACATTTAAAGATGCTGTCCCTGCCCCCAAACTTAAACCCAAAGCATTATGGGAAATTAATATATCCTGATGGCCATTTTCAGCTCTTGAACAAAGAGAGACGTTTACATGCACTGCATGTCCAAAATAGTCTGAAAGTCTCTGATGACACCTTGAACCTTATGGTCTTCAACCATGTACGCTCACCAGGTCAGCCACTTCATTAAAAACACCAACATTGTATGCGCCAATTTACTGGTCAGTAATAATTGTGTTGGAATTACCATTTGGCATGAAAATGTCATAAGCGAAATGAGATTACTTTTAATTACTTGGCTGAGGAATGTTATATGAAACCATGGTGCGATTGAGTCTATGATCTTGAGATGTCTGACATGAAGGCAAAATTTTTACAATAACAGAAAAAAACTACACTTACATTTAACATGATTTTTCACAGTCACCTAACATTCAGTGTCATTCTCTTGGACACTAACTCCATCAAATCCAACTTTACCCCAAAACTCAGTTCTGTAACTGATCTCTTATCACTGTAGAGGCCTTGAAGTGATCATTGTGGTAGGCTCATGCCAGTTCTGCTGTCCTCCTCCTACGACATATTCGATTCGACCGCACTGTGTTCAAGCATGACCTCTGTGGTCTGGTAATGAAAGTGAAGCATACAGAGTCAAGTACATATTAACACTGAGGACCAATTAAGCAAAGCAAACACTGCAGTAGCCAGATACTGCTGCCAACAAAATGCACCCAAGGCAGATGGAGCCAGGGAACACACCCTTCAGGGAACACTGCGCTCTGGCCTGGTCAAGCACACTGCCATGGTAACTGATTAATTGAAAAAAAAAAAAAGGTTTGATGATTTTTTTTTTAACCTGAGGCAATGATGTGCATTCTTCCTTAATTTGTTGAATAATACAATAACTTGCAAATAGTGACCAGTAGGTGTGTGTGTGTGGGGGGACCATCCTCCCATTGGAAAAACATGCCCTTGATCCAAGATGGGACATAGCCTAAAAGATAGGTCCCCTCACCCATTAATTTTACCAATTTCATGTAGATATTTGATGTCTTGTTTTAACTGAAGCATTGTTAGTGTGGTACTTTTCGGAAAGTGCAACCAAGTTCACAAACCATACAAAGTATACAGGCTACAAATGTAAAATTGTATACAAAATCTTTTTTGTTGTTATTAATTGACATGATTCTAACGTTTTTGGAGAGTAGATGAATGTAGGTGCCCAATGAGGATGAGTGTTCAGACTTAGCTCAGTCAATGGGAAATGTTTTCCAACCATGAGAATTACACGTTGTTGTCATTCCTCTCAGCAAAATAATTGTATTTAAGCCATTTAATTGCAGAGAGATAATGTTACAGAAATTCTTGTATTTAATGTAAATAAATTGCCATGTAAAATATATAAAATTTTTCTGAGCTTAATGTTTGGACAATTATAATGAAATACTGTCACAATGTCGAGCAACATCACTGATACTCAGCCGCAAAAGGTGCAGGATTCTCTTTTAAGACACAGTGTATGTGACACAAGTACAAAAAAAAAGATGTAAACAGAAAACTCATGCGAAAAACCTACCTGACTACTCTTTTTTAGAAATGAATATTAGAATCTGCAGAGATGGTCACACCAGCACCGATTCCATTTATTAAAATATTGTGTTATTGTGTTATTGAATACTGCCGCTTTCAGTTTTAAAGAACATATGAACTATGATTTTAAAATATATTCTTAACTAGGGTGACCAGACGTCCTCTTTTTTAAACTTAAAAAAATGTCCGGGCGGAATTTCACAAACGTCCGGGATTTTGTTTTTCTAGAGCTTACATAGAACTTCGAAAAAGCGTTTCATTCACAAACTAGTCCCGCCCTCCCCTACTCCGATTGGTTCGCTTGAGTGAGAAGGGGGCGTGGTGAAGTAACCTAAAATCTTCTGATTGGATGGTCTGACTGTAGAGCTACCGTTATTGGTCGATGACCTTCTCTGTAAACATTTAATTGGTCAGTCTGCACGTCAGTAGTCCTTGTTTACATCAGGCAAAGCTCATGTACCCACCCTCATCTCGAGCAGCTATGCCGAAACTTAAATGTAAGTCCCCCCCCCCCCCCCCCCCCCCGAGACGTGTCCTATTTTTTACCATTTCAGATCTGGTCACCCTATTTTTAACAGGCTGATAATAATATAAATATTTTTTACATGTTTGTTATTTTTTAACTGTATATTCATTCATTCATTATCTGTAACCGCTTATTCAGTTCAGGGTCACAGTGTGTCCGGAGCCTACCCGGAATACTGTTTCATTCAAAATTGGCTGGAATACTTATCACTGTTTTATAGAATTTGCAATTGTTAGCTTGTGGTTAGCCCATAGATATAAATTAGCATGGTTAAAAAGGAGAACACATTACAACAGTTCTGTGCATTTTGATAGCAATTGCCTGTTGGATTTGCTTGTTCAGTGGTACTTCACATTAAAAGACCATGGGCCAGAGAAATTTCGAAATGAATCTTAGAGTGGTTGTACCTTTCTGTGCATCAGGTTTCTCCACAATAGAGCATGAAATATTTTAAGTTGTCCCAAGACATTTATTCTCCTTATGAGATTACATCTCCCCCTGCAAGACTATCTTTATTCGTATTAGCAGTTAATTGAGATTAAGGGGAATGGGAGCCTTTTTGGCATGGGAGTCTTTAATGTTTGTGTGCATTCCAATTAAAAGTAGAATGCTAGCTGAGTTTACAGCAGTGAGAAATTGTTTTACGTTGAGAGAGCATGAACGTGGACAGGTTTCGAAAACGGGTTTCCTCTTTTCTTAGTAAATAAACACAAGCATTCCTGCGCTGGTATGTAGGACATTTTTTTTTGTTACCTGTGTTAAAGTGTTTTTAATGCATTTGTTGTGTGTTTAATGTCATGCTATTTAAGGGTCTGCATGAGAATCTGTTTTACCATTTAAAGGCATGTGTGTGAACACAGCGGGAGCAGTTAGTCATGCTTTAATTGAAGCACACCTGTAGAGGAGGTTGCCACAGTGAAACATGCTTTTGTCTCGGTGGAATACTGCATTACTGACTCACTTACATGACTGGGCTATTACCTTACCACAAACACACACACAGACACACACACACACAGCTCTAGAGTGGACTATATATACGCACTCCATTTACTTCCTCCACCCCTGGGGAGTGAGTTATGTCTGCCTAGATATCTACATCTGTCTCTTCAAGACTCCATGCAGGTGGGTAGTCAGTATGGTGGAACACTGGAGTTCAGCACTTGCCCTTTGTCAAACACAGACAGACAGGCTGGGGGAGTGAATGTGAATGTACTGTAGCTGGATTTGGTATTTAAAGTTCAGACCTGTTAAAGCTGTAGGCCAGACTAGGGGAATAACACTCTGTCATCGACATCACCGTGTCCTTCACTGCCTTTCTGTTTCAGACTGTTTCTACACATTTGCCTGTAGAGCAGTGCACAGGATGGTTATATCTACTTTTTGGTTTCTCTCTGCCCACTCCCTCTCCCCCCCGCCACCCCCCTCACTCTCTGTCTGTCTGTCTTTCTAGGATTTCTAGCTGCCTTTTCCCATGATGTTTAGATACCTTTAGGATATAAAGTCTAACAGAAAGTGTGCAACAAACTTAAATGCAATAGAATAAAATAATTTTCATTTTTAACCAGTAACTTGTTGGTATTATATGTAATGATTCATATTTGCAAATCATTGTAGAGCGTGAAAACAACCTGAAACGATGAAAATGAATAAATATTTAAAAAATATACTCTGTAGTTTTTAGTGCAACAGTCCCTGCACAATATAAGTTGCTAATATATTGTAGGTGGGTTTGTATGGCATTAGTCATCAGGAAGGCCAATATTGATCTACAGTTAAAAGGTTAGTTTATGTCTAACCCCAGTTGTTTGCCACATTACATTTGTCTGATTATCCTGTATGATTACTTTTTTTCTTTGTTTATTGTCTTGATTTGGACCCAGAGGAGAATGGGTCACTTTTTTTGCCAGTGTCGCCTCCACAGCACTCAGTTGTGACTAGGACTAGAAATTCTATAAAGCTGCTTTGTGGCAAAACCAGTTGTAAAATGGGCAGTATAAATAAAATTAAAATGAATTAGTGGACAGCTTGTTAATTTTTTATTATTATTATAGAAGAGAAAATGTTAAAACTTTGGAAAAAAGAGCAAGTTTGTGGAATCACTTTTAATAGTAATTTCTTCATTAATTCCATAGTTATGACCTAATGCTTATTTTTTCATGTTTTTTCTGCACTTTGGCTTATCACAGATATCAGCTGTTCTGACTGTAAACTTGCATTCTTCATATCAGACATTCGAGATTACTCAATATTGTTTATGTGAAATGGGCCGTCGCTCTGTGGTGAGACTGTAAATGTGTAGCTGTCTGCTTTTCAGCTGAAAGTGAGGTCCAGTCATCCTCCTCCTACTTCTCAGTCTGCAGTAAGCCTGCTGTGTTTGAATGACATTTCTTAGCAGCCTCTGACTGTAGGCTAAATTGTGTGTGAGCTTGTCAGAGGGGCGGTTGAAATTTTTTTTAAGCAGATATTACAGAACACCTTCAGGAAAAAGGCATTGTTTAGCAAACTGAGCATTGAATAGTGCTCTGTAATGTAGCTTAAGTAATATGTACACAAGAGCAGGTCTTATTTTACCAACATATATCAGTAAGACAGTTATCTGATCTAGTTGAACAGAGCCCGTTTATGGCTGAAATCAGGAGGAAGATTCCCCTCTTGAGATAATCATTCATTAGAGGCCTTGTCATATTTTTAAAACACAGTTTTTATTTAAGGAAATTTTCTGTGTCTTGTTTGAAAAGGTTTAATAGGAAATTCTCTGTGAGAGAGAGAGGAAGGCTATGTTGGATTATAGCCCAGCTGTGTATTGAAATGATTAGTGCTTTGTTTTATGATGCTGGCCTGGTAGAAGGTTGTGAGTGCTTGCTGGGGGTTTGTCTGCTCCGAGTGAAGCTCAAGTGAACCACTGCAACACCTACTGCAGCTGTAATGATCAATAAAGCTGCTGTTCATGCTCGATTACAGATTTCCATATAATAATATGCTCTTAGAAAATAATTAGTACATTGTGGTACTTTTAATACTATGAGCTTTTGCAAAAAAATTTTGCATTTTTACCTGAATTGGTGAATTTAGAGTGTAGTTTAGAGCTCCACCAATATGGGAGTTTTAGGCCAATGTTAATAGTTTTTATGTGTTTAAACTTTCCAAAGGTCCGTGGAGATGATGGTTCAGAGAGTTGAAGGAGCGAGACATGTTGGTGCATATTTTTTATTGTGTTTTAGTCTACTCATTCTCAAACAAGTGATTTTCCATTTCAGCTTTTCATTTCATTGTACAGTTTTAAAATTGACATTGTAATATTACATGTGACTATAGTCTACATTTGTAGATTTGCTTATGAGATTTTGATGAGCACTAATCACAAAGTAACTGTCTGAGTGATGTCTTTGTTGTCATGGGAATTGTTTAACAAGTTCTGTGATTGGACCGCAAATTGGAATTTGTGCAACTGATGTATTACTGATTTATCAAGTACCACAGTATAAATTGGAATAAATTCAATATAAAATTTCTTGCACCCCATTGTATAAACTCTGCTTTTCTGGAATACAAAGCAAATATTGGTTTGAATTATCAGTCAAATCTGATATCTAAAATATATTGACATATTTATTTGGGGTAGAGAGCTATGTTTTCATTGATGGTTTTCAGTTTGCAGCACAATGTGTTGGGCCAGATGTTATGCAGGTGTTAGAAGTGGTGTGAATATTCCCTTTCACAGTAAATAAGAAAGAAACGTCCTCTCCTGTTCCTTTCCCTGGCCATCATGGTTTCATGTAAAATGCAGTTTAGTTTGAAACATGTGTCTTTGTTTAATTACGGCTATACGGCCATCATAAATAGACCCAGTGTTTTGGAAGGAGATTCTTTATGGGAGCTAAGAAAACCAAACTCTGGCTTTGAAGTGTTAAAGACACTGTGGTACCAACAGTAAAAGTGCTGTGCTGAAGGCAGTGAAATGATACTTTTCTTTGTTTGATGTCCAGCTTTATTGTGCTGGTAGAGGTATTAATTGGTTATTTTAAAAAGATTATATAGGCCAACTTATGAGTTTTATATACTGGGGATGCACATTGGCCGCACATGTATGGATGCCTTATGTATAGTGACAAGGTGTAACCCATTTTCTTAAGCAAACACAGGCAAACTGACCTTGATTGGCCTGTTCCCTGAGCCATGGGGAGTCGGCTGTAAAAGACATAAATACTGTGGTCATGAGGGCACTTAGGCTTTCTGTAGCAAACACAGGTCTCAGAAGATTCCTCAGGTATGATGATCGCCTTCGCTGAGAAAGTTTGTTACGGCTTACAGTTAAAATGAAAACAGCTGTGACATGTGACGAAGGGTTTTAATGAATTTTAAGGTGGAAAATATTTTGCACAGCCGCAGTGTCATCTTTTCAAAACACTAATAGGTCTGTCATAATAAGTGCATTATTCCCTGAATACAGTTATTTGACCTACCCATTTGAGCTGAGCACATTTATAGACACACATTATAGGATAAGTGTCAGATTTTTAATTTAGTTAAATCCTTAGTCTTTGGGGGAAAAATAAATGTTTTTAGTGACTTTCTTAATTTTTTTAAATTACTTTTACATTTTCAAAAGATTTAGTTTTTTCTACTTTTACAGTATTCTTCCTGCTTCGTTCTTCTGATTTGTGTTTTTTTTTTTATTTTTTTTTTTATTTTTTTAATCTGATACACTGAAGTCACTTGTGATATGATTTAGCCAATTTAGAGGAACCAGTGGTAAGGTTTGTCATTGTACAGAGCCTTTGGTAGACTACGTTTAGAATGTGCATTGTCCTTTCAGAGCGGAATATTCTGATGAATCAGTGAATGGAGAATTCACACTTTTGAACCAATAGAAAGGTACTTTTAGCTCTTGCCAATGTTCAAAAGCCAAAGCAGTGTTAAACCTGGTTTTAACAAGGTCTCTGTCATAATCTCTTTCGGCTTGCAGTTATATACTACATTTCATTAGTCTGACAATTGATTAATGCATTAATAGAGTGGAATTTATAGTTAATTTTTCGGGAGCTGAGGCTTAGTCTTGTGATGTGGTTTTAATATTTTATATTTTTGTTTTTAATAATGTGACATATTTCATTGTCACAAATTAATAGCCTTTGGTTGGTAATGGTCAGTTGGATTTATTTGGCAATGTGGCTGGGTCATAGATGTTCTTGGACTGTTTTGGGGCCTAATCAGTGCTCTAATGTAATATTTTAAGCTGTTATTTGAATTCCTTTGTTGTTTATGTGTTTACAAAAACTGCCCTCCAAGTCATAGCTCTGTCACCCAGATGACTTACTTGCCAGTAGACTAAAAATCATAGACAAAACATGTATCACATTACAATCTTTGGCATTAGTCCATTTTTGGCACAGTACACATCAAATCAAAACTCTACTGACATTGTTATAATGGTGCATGGATGTTGGTTTATGGAACCATTTTCGTGCCTAAGGGTGAGTGAAGCTACACAAATGGATAACTCTAAATGATTTGAGCTGGAAACATTAAACCCATAGTCCTTCACAGCAGCTGCGAGAGAGAGAGAGAAAAAGAGAAAGTGAGAGAGCATTAGGCTCATTCAAGTCTGGGTCTCCAGGCTAGAAGGCGTTCTTTGGTGTTTCCGAGTTGAGCTGAGATGTTTGCAGGCTGGATGCCGAGCACTATTTCCAGCGTTTTGCTTCACCCAGGCCATGTCGTTTTTATCTGCACATCGGCCACCAGTCTTCCCTCACACATCCACTCGTTCATCAAATTCCATCGTCTCCCGCACCAATTCAAAGGATGTCCTCCAGCAGTGGTTAGTGCATGGGCCCACACTGATTCAGCTAGCATACGCACTCTCACTCAGGCCCCTGGGAGAAAGAAAACACACACATAAACTCTGTATCTAACCGGCATTCACTTAGCCACATTTGCATTGTTTTGCTTGTGTTTCTGTCTATTTTTCAGCTTATAATGGACTTTCCCTTTAAAACGTTTAGGCTGGTTTCCCTAAACAAGGTTTAAGCCTAGCCCTTGACTACATCTCATACTGAATTTTGATTTTCAAAGACTACGTTTAATCCCTCTCTGGGAAACCAGCCCTTAGTCTTTTACCACAGGATTAAATACACTCCTGATACTAATTTGAGGTTTATTTCATACATTCCCGTCTCACTGATGTGCCAGCACCCACAGTGCCAGAAAAGTGCCATTCAATTTATCAGCAGTTCTTAAAGGAATTGTCTGGCAAATAAATGTACACAATTGACCGCTTACACTGAACATAGTCAAACAGTCCACACACATTTGGTGACTGAAGTTGGTGTTGAGTGGTGTTGCATTAGAGCTGTCATGCTAATATGGCTAACACGTCATGGAAGCTTTTGAAACAGTCAGCACTGTATGAAGTGCATGCCTTAAGCATCCCTTTAGGCAGCCAATTGTTAAGGAATTTCAAATGGGCTAAAATATTTTGGTTTTTTTTATGCTGTGTGACATACTGTTATCTGTTAAAATGGACAAACGTATGTGCAAGGCTTTGGGTGGATACCAGGACCAGGGTGAGACTTATATTTAAACATTGCCTTTTTCTTGAAAAATCAGTGATAGAACTGTCAGCAAAACAATTTCCTATTTAACTTTTTAATTGCTAAGAGCTAAGTTAGCAAAGAAGGGTGGTGGTGGTGGGTGTAAAGTTTAGAAAAAGTTAACAAACAGTGATATCCTCTATAATGTAATTCCCAAGCTGGTGATAAAATCAACACAAGAGAAAACTCTGGATGGTCAATAAGTTGAATATTTAGTTAATTCTACTGCATCCTGCTCAAGAGAGTTTTTCTTGTTTCCTCACAGTGCCACACAGCTGTCCATTTTTATTTGACTCCATATTGGTAAGTAATGGAGAAAAAAAAGCTAGAATTTCTGTATATCACTGTCTGTTGTGGCAGCCAGCCCCACCACCATGTTAACACCCACCAAATTTATAAGGGTTAATCTCAGCTAACTCTACAGGAGTCATTAACAATTAGCAAAACAAGGTTTCAGCATCTTTTTAAACCCTACTTCAAATATATGCTTGGGTTGCTGCAACAGTTTATACTTTTAATTTTATATAAACCTTAAATCAGTTATTCATTTTCTGTAATCATTCATGTTCACTTGCTGGGCACAAGTCAGGCGCAAACCCTGAACAGGGCACTAGTCCAGCACAGGGCATCACACACTCATCAGGTCACTCACTCACTCACTCACACACACCTATGGACACTGCTGAATAACCAGTATGCCTGCCAGTATGTGTTTGTGGACTGTGGAAGGAAAACCAAACAGCCAGAAGAAACCCATGCAGACATGGGGAGATCACACCAAACCTTTCACAGACCATGACCTAAGGCCAGGATTGAACCCAAAAACCTAGAACCCTGGAGCTGTGACAGCGACACTACCTGTTGTACCACCGTACAGCTCTAAAAATAACAACAATAGATTATATTAAAATGCCATATTAATGGATCTGCTTGTACCATATAAACGGCAAAAGTGTAGAACTATATCTAAGCCACTTTTAAGGCAGTAGACTTTTTTTTAAACTTCTAAATATGCAGTTTTGTTGAACAGTGTTGATTTTTTAAGGGTTTAATCAGTGGCCAGAGGGGGGACAGTCTAATATTTTAATTGCTTAGCACTTTAGTGCTGGTTCATTAACACAGTAGCATGCAGTAAATATAAAGTCCTCACGTGTGGCTAAGTAGATAGGAATAAGCTAGCTCATCCACAGCACAACTTTCCGATTAGCATCAGACCGCTGTCTCCGGAGATGAAGCCCCGCATCCCTCATTCCTCACCTCTCTGCCCTGTGTGACACCTCACGGGGGTTTCAGCTCCTGTCAGCCCCTCTCTCCAACCTCCGCCCCCACCCTAACCCTCAGATAAGAACCATCCATCACCCTCCACATCCCACATTAAAATTTAACTCTGGTTACTGAGTGAGGCCATTCAAACTTTTATCTCAACCCTTCTTTATCTTCTTTTCATTAAGCTCCTCGTGTGCTAATGGCCCGAGAGCTCGGCGGCTAAGGATGATGTTTTGAATAATGAAGGCTCATTATTCCTGCACAGAATGCTTGTTAATTCAAATGATGATATTAAAACTATAGTAGCCTTTAGCAGTGGGGTGATTTCTAGCATACTTTATCACGTATCAATATATACTCTGTTTGTCAAAACTGCCCAGGGCGGGAGATGACATTCTAGCAGGAGTGGAGTGCTTCACAGAGCTCCGAATACTCCAAGGTGACAACTCTTAGAGCCCAAGCCTTCAGGAAAGAAGGGGGAGGGGTGGATCCCAACCTGAAGCACCATCATTCTACATATTCAACCCCCACACACTCACCCCCATTCGACTTTGCCATCCATCTCTACTTCCTCTGTCTTTTGATGCCTTGCTCCATCACATATAAGCGCACAAATGTCTGTCACAGCCCACCCTCTGTCTGTTATGGATATGGAGGTGTATTGGTGAACTTGTGAATTTTAACATATCTGTGTGCTGTGTGTATATATATAAAATGCCTTCAGTATTCAGTTGGCTACTGGCCAATTAAATGTACAAAAACATTTGAAGCATTTCTATTGGTTCATTCATCATGAATTTTTCAAACAGTGTGAAGAACACAGCCGCTGTGTTCAGATGTTGTAGTAAAGTAAGAAATTCACAAAAAAATGCATGTTTTTAATTGGACAGCGATGATATATTTTATTTGTTTAGTGACCAAAAATGTGTTAATATTATTCCGTACTCTTTTGATGTAAAAAATCTCTCTTGTTTCTTGGTGTTTTGCTGTCTCTCTTACAGAAGTACGTTTTCATATTCATCTGGAAGGGCATATTTTCAAAAATCTCTGTTTGATTCTGATATGGAGCAGCATGCTGGTGCAACAGGTAGTGTAACTGTCGCACAGCTCCATGGTCTTGGGGTTGTGGGTTCAATCCTTGCCTCGGGTGACTTTCTGTCCAGAGTTTGGCGTGTTCCCTCTATGTATATGTAGTTTTCTCCAGTTACTCCAGCTTCTCCTGTTTCTTCCCACATACCCATTGGTAGAGCAAAATTGTTCATATGTGTGAATGACTGTGTGAGTGTGTGCTACCCAATGATAGACTGGCATCCCATGCCTTCCACATAATGACTTAGAATGGCCCTGAAGAGGATGAAGTGGTTACAGAAAATGCAGTCTAATGACAGCCTGCTTCATAAGAATTGAGGTTTCTTTGGTCTGCTTGTTGAAAGCTATATAAAAAGAACAGGATTGCTTTGTACAGTCCTGGTTTAGTACAGGGTATTGGTTCAAAGTAAGTTTCACTTTAAATCCAGTGTTATACTTACTTGCAGATTGGACTGTAGAGGTCAGTTGTGAATGCACTTATTTCTCCATGCAGATCTAGCCCACTGACAGCACTAAGAGAAATCCCTGAATAATTGATTGGGCCTGCTGAGAGATCCTGAGGGACTGCTTCAGTCCACTGTAGGTGATGTAGTCGCGGTCGCCTCAGGACTTTGTGGCTGGGTTGACTAAATGCATACCCCAGGGTTTGAGCCGAATATGTATCTCAACATGCTGCTGTTTGTTCTGGTTAATCTGTTGTTATGAGAAGAGATGTTTTGTTTGGAGGAATGCCCACACCGTGTTGACAGCCAACCACACTGTCCCGAACACGCTTCTGACATGTACAGTGAATTGCTGCCCTAAGGCCTGGTCACACTTCAGATTTCTGAGTCAAACAGCACTTCAGGTCCCATGGCAAAACACAGTTTGTAGTCTGTACGCAACTGTTTTGATTCACTTGATTTCAACATTTCCGAGTGTGGTTGTTTATCTAATCAAAGTGTAACTGAAACCATAAAGGCCTAGTTTGAATGTAGAACGCTTCCAAACATGAAGTAGATTTAAATAAATAAATCACATATTTAACAATATATCTGAAAGTGAAACAAGCAAAGTATAGACAGATATTTCTAATGTTATCATTATTATTTAAGGGAAAAAAACTAGACAGAGAGCACCAGTTAGTATTACATCATTTGTTTGAAATCCTGAAATTTGCCGTGCACTGAACATATTAGAAAGGATTAAGTAAATACTGTGTATTGTATCTGATTTGAAGGCATGATGTTCTGCTGTGACCATAACGTTGAATTTGAAGTAAAAACTTGGTCAGATGAAAACTCTCCTTATGTGAGAAGGTCTCTGTGTGTCTGCTGGATTTGTCCGGCTCTCTGCAGCCCATCCAGCATCTGCCCAAAAGCCTTTTAGAGAAATAGAGTGAATAATCTGGGGGTGGCAGCTCAAACCTCGCCTAAGGCCACTCTCTCTCTCTCACACACACACACACACACGCACAGCACTGGTTTAGCCTGGCACTAAGTGCACCAGTGCACACACATACACACACATACAAAACAAAAAGTAGAACAGTCAAAGTGGGAGCTGCCATCTTGACAGACACAACCACCCGTGTGTGTGTGTGAAAGGCAGAGGGACCAAGAGTACTGCATGCATGTACAGGTTTTAATTGTTTTTCAGAACACATCTGTGAGCAGCATTTCTTCAGGAGATGGCTCTCGTCGGGTTTCCGTTCAAAGGTTTCACAAATGTTATACGTAACGACAACAGTTAGGCAGAAAGTCATTCATTTAGCTATGGGAAGAGATTTTAGATGACGTAAGCTAGCATACACACACGTTGTTGTTTTCAAATCAGTATTGGAATCATGTTGCTTTTGTAGATTAACCCATGCCATCAGTCCAAACATACAGTCACGAACAGTACTGTACCGCTTTGGAACATGATCACTTAACTTATGGTTAACAAGATATCACAGTTATTCCTAAAAAAACCCCTTTCCTTCACTCTTTTTCACATTTTACCTTTCGTTTCTTAGCATGATTGTTTCTTAGCAATTGACTGGGTAAGATGGGCTTCACTCTCCCCTTATCATCCAGCAAGATGCTAGGTTCATTTGGTTAGATGACGTAGCAGTCAGTCTTTTCCTCCAAACCTGTTTATCTGTACAATGACCTTATTTAGAGATCCGTTCCAAAAGAGGCAATGAAAATATGTGCTAGCCTTCAATGTCACAGCCTGGTGGCTTTGTATGATAGTGACATCCTTCCTTTCATCAGTCCATCTATCCATCCATATTGCATTTGTTCACTTCTAATAGGTTTTAAGCAGTACATCAACACATCGATTACAAACAAATCTAACTTTATATACACCAACCAGCCTAAGCTTTAGAATCAGCTTATTGTTTCTATACTCTCAACATGTTTCTCCTATTATTGTTAAATCTTATCCCAGCTAGCATTAGCCTGGTCTGGCACTGTTCTCTCTGTTTGTTTTTTTATTCAGGAGCTCCGCATCTTTTAAGGTGGAATGGTGTGTTGGAGGGGAATAAAAAATGAATGTGGCTGAAGTTTAACTTATGTGATCCAAAACAGCAAGTTATTCACCTATGGAGCAGGAACACAGCAATAACTTCATCTCGGTTCATGCTTTTCAAATTTTTTTACTCATTTACAGACTCTGGGGCTTCGTAAACACATTCGACTGGTTTCAAGCACGAAAACAGACTGGAGAGCAGCAAATGGTGAGGAAACATCTTCTGAATTTTATAAAAAGTGTCCTTAACTGCAAATCATGGTATTAGCTCTTATTTTATAATATATGGTCAATCTGTATTAGTACATAGTTAATATTTGACAATATGCCCTAGCCTAACGTATGTCTGCAATTAACAATAAAAATATTAGAATGTTCAACTCATTATAGAACATACTAACTTTTATTTCCAGGAGCACGGTAAACTGAATTAAATGCATACGTTTTACTCCACATAAACATTTCCAAAGCAATGCAATTGCTAAATTTAGACAAAAGTCTAAAATATTTGTGCAATAAGATTTGTTTATCCATTACATTTAAGGCGAATATATGTTAAGAGTAATGTTAGGGTTAGATTTAGGGTAGTAGTAGTTATGGTTAAGGTCAAGGTAAGTCTCCATGAAATGAATACAAGTCTATGTAAGGCTCTTTGAAATCATGGAAACGTGTGTGTGTGTGTGTGTGTTCGTGTATGTTAGTACCTCTGCGTTTGCGGTCTCTCTGATGCCAGTCTGTTTGGCTGTAACAGAGGGCCCACACTGATGTGTTTTGCAATTAGATCCTTCTGTGCGGCCTGCCTTTCCCCAGTATTTCACTCGGCTTTCACATCATGCAGCCAACTTTCAGCACGCCTGGGAATAAGACTTATGATCAGTGGTAATATATATAAATATTCAGGCCTGACCTCTAAACAAACAGTTTACTTCTTAGCGTATCATTCAGAAGTTTTGTGATATTGAGGTAGACGATCACTGTATGTTTACAAGCTTTATTTCTGTGGTGTAATCATGTCTTGTTATGTGACCAAAACCAGATTAGTTTCATCCCTTGGGAGTGTTTATGGGAGTTAATGGTATGCCTTGAAATAAATAAATAAACATATAATCATATTACATTGTCACATCAAAACCTTGTACTGTTATTAGAAGTGCTTCAAAATTATTGCTTTCATCATTTGATATTTCAACTTTCTCCTATGAGGTATAATATTGAAAATGCAAGTTTATGTCGACAGTGACAATTATTTTTAATTTATTTAAATTATTTTAAATCATTTTTTGTGGCAAAAATAGACACGCGCGCGCACACACACACATACACACCATTTAATTTTCAGTACTCAGACATAATTTTTAACACTAAAATATACAAACACAATTTCCAAAATGTTGGGACACTGGGCAAAATATAAATAAATACAATTACAATGTTGAACAAATATTATATATATATAACAATACTACAATGACAATATTTTAAATGTTAAAGCCTAGAATATGTATTTCTTTATTTATAAATATTTACTCATTTTAAATATTATATCAGCATCACATTCCAAAAAGTTGGAACCACCCTTTTTTTTTTTTTTTTTTTTTTTTTTTGTTTGTTTGTTTTTTACAGTTTGTACCACTGTGTTGCATCAACTTTTCTTTTACCAACAAATTTTTGGCAACTGAGTAGACAAACTGCTGTAGGTTTAAAAGTGACTTTTTTCCCCCCCATTCTTGCTTGTTATAGGATTTCAGCTGCTCAGCAGCTCAGGGTCTCCATTATATGGCTTTTCATTTAATAATACACAATCAGCTTTCATTGGGTGACAGGTCTGGACTTGTTTAGCTCTTGTACACAAATAAGACCAGACCTTCCCCAAAAAAAGAAGTGGTCTAGGGGGCAGCATGTTGTTCCAAAACCTGTATATATTGTTCAGCATTAACGGTGCCTTCACAGATGTGCAAGTCACCCATGCAATGTGCAGTTATGCACCCCCATACCATTACAGTTGCTGGCTTTAGAACTGTCCTCTCCTCTTTAACCCAGAGTATGCAGGGTCCATGATTTCCAAGCTGAAGTGACACAAATCTGATATTTTTAGAGCTGTGTGAAAATGTCAAATTCAATTTTGTCAAATCAGATTTAAGTCACTTTCATATGTGGTCATTGATAGGATACGTATTCTATTCATGAGCATGCAGTATAATGGCCAGATCGTGTGTCTTTTTGCCCGTACACATGTGCCTAGATCTGGCACCTCAGCCAGCACTGGCAGCACAGCAAAACTATGGAGCAGAGGCTCATTTGGTGTCCCAAATAGGGCCATACTTGCTACATAGTGCACTTCACAGATTATAAAAGCTACAACCCATAGACAGGGCACTATGTTACAGCCGTAATGTTTCTAAAAAAGCACAATTTGACTTGACAAACACACACAAAGCTACAAACTTGCCCCTCCAAAACAAGAAAAAAAATCAAATATCTTTGTGTTAAAGAGCATGAGGTGGGTGCTCTACCTGATAATGGGTTTTGTGGGCCCCCTGCAGGCATGAACCATTGGCAGATTCTGAATGGCATTGAAAGATCAATGGCAGAACGAAGGAGAGAGAGAGGGAGGGAGAGAAAGAGAGAGAGAGAGAGATGTACAAAGAAGCACAAATCCTGTGGCTTCTAGTGTTTAGGAAGGGTAAACTGTGAGGCTTAGACAGTAATCTGTTGTTAAAACACAGGACCCCTGTAAGGTTTCCATCAGTCGATGGATTAAGACTGAGGGAATTGTCATTTAGATCAGCTTTCACTTTTTGGTGGCAGTCGGCGTGTGAGCTAATAGCATTTAGCTAACAATGCGTGCACTCGCATCAGCACCATCTCTGGCGCTCAGATCCACAAGTTGGAGCACCATGTCTGCCATGTTCTCTGACACAATGGCGCTTGTCGCCTCCTTGTTGTCAAGCTAATTCCTCCTATCTCCGTGTTCCACGCGCCTGCCGTGGCTGTCGCTACACACGTATCTGCCCTCACGTATCAGCTCACATCATTGTCTTGCTTCGCTAGCTTCAATAATCCTGTGTAACGCCTGTGTGGTTTTGTTTCACCGGCTCTACCAACATGGGCGATGTGACCAGACTCCTGCTTTAAACAGTATACAGACAGGCTGTGGTGTTTTATTTTGGCATTCTTTTCTAAGCAATAGCTCAGTCTTCAGAGCTGTTAAGCCGACTTGGGCAAACCCCACCTTTCTCACACTTTTTTAAAACTTGGGTTTCTTTCTTTTTTGGCAAGAGGAGAAACAAAGCATGTGTCACCTACAAAAGAAATGGAGTATTATAAAACATGTTGTAAATCCACTTACCATCACAGCATGGCAGATGCAGCTGGGGAGATGTAATGGAATTGTGGCAGCAGACGGATCCCTTTGAGACAATAATTAAAGCCTCCGTAAGATTCCTGAAGTGTTGTGCTTAGCTCCAGTTCTAGATATCATGTAAATATCATGCAGATAACAAGTAAATCCACCACTTTTACTCTTAATAATGAGATAAGTATTCAAGCACTGCCACAACTAGGATCTTATTTGATAAATACATTTTCTACACATACAAAATATTTCTCTATTGTGTCAAACTAAGCTGGTTATTTGGTTTTAGCTAAATGTAGTTATCTATACATAATTGTGTAGTGACCCAATAGCATGATTGAAAATAGTTTCTTGTGTATGTACATGAATTACATGAAAAGGGAAGGCATCGGTGGAAGAATTGACATGACCAAAATAATAAATAACAAGTCAATGTTATGTATCTAAGTAAAGTGAGTACATGAATGAATTCATTCATTCATTTGTATCTTTTCTTACCCATTGCCATAAGTGTTTCTAGGTGGAAGCTGCTCGCTAAGCCGCTCGCAGTCAGAAATACAGTGCCCTCTTTTTGCCGCAGGCAGGTGTGTGTGGCCAGGCTTGTGATGGGTGAAGGGTTTGAAATCTTTTTTGACATATACGGCCCCTATCACAATGAGTTATGCAGCTCTGTAATGTGCATGGCAGCTGCATGCCACCACAACTCTGTAGCAACACGTTTTTGCTAGATGCTAATCAATCACAGTGAAGAGAGGACCAGTATAGGCCTTGGATCCCATTTGATGCCTTGCTGTATGTTACAACAGACGGGACAAAATGAGACTAGAGGCAAAAAAGCCATAGCAGGAGCAGCTGTCATTTAAGGTGACATTTATGATTTTAATAAAAAAAACACTCTTTATAAAATGTAGAGGAATTTTCCTCACTATTTGCTCCTGTCCAGTCTGTTTGTGTGATCGAAACTGGTCTAATGTGTCTTTAAATGGGCAAAAAAAGCACACTGTCTCTGTCCAGTATGCTAGGCTTTCTCTTTGCTTACAGCAGTAAAACAGCCTTTTAGGCAATTAACTGAGTCTAATTTGGAGGAGCGCTAACTTCATGTAAGTAAGCTAACAGACTGAAGTGCTACAAAACTAAACAACTCAAGTTCTAAATTCAGTGAAAATTAAACTTCAGCCACGTACAAACTATAGTTTTTTTTCCCCCCTCAAATATTCCATTCCACCATAAAAATCAAGAAGCTTCTGAATGTAAACAAAGCAGAGAACAGCGTTTCCCCACAATCACAGATGTTCCCTTTAAGTGTTTGACTGTTCTGAGATTAAGTTGATTATCATTAGCTCATATCATTTACTGAGTATATCAGGTATCAGGGTATTACGAGAACTGTTTACAGTAAACATGTTCATACGTCGTAAACTTGACTTTGGCCAATTTGAATAAGGTTAAGAATCAGATTCAGAGTTATTGTAAACAAAAACAACTAGAATCTATTCCATATACAAATAGGTACTAGATACCATGCTGTTTGTTAATCCTCTATTATGTTTTTGATTATTTGTCCACTAATTTATTAGAGTATTTATATTTCTTTATATAAGTATTTCTCCCAATGAAAAATGTAGTCAATTTTTTTATAGTTGTTTATTCGTGGAACTATTTTGAGAATTAGTTTAGTTTGATCCCAACCTTAATTAACACATTGCTTATGTTATGTTGTTATGTTAACCCAGTGTCCCCTCTGTGAGTGTTTAGAAGTGGTCGTAATGCTGGATGTGGTTTTACCTTAGTCCCTTTATAAACATCTGAACGAGGATGTGAGGAATGAAAGTAGCATAGAGCAGTCGTGAATAAGTAAAACTCTATTCCACTACCTCGCTCCATTATTAATACATACTCTTCTCATCTGTGATTAACTTCTCCAGTGTGCATTTTTTTTTATAAATAATATTCCACCATCCATGTCATAGGCATGTTACTGGCCTTACATCCATATTTCTTTTTCTTTCTTTACTACTTTCCTTATTTTATTTGTTTTAGAATACATTTTTGTATATCTTTGCCAGTCATTTCAAAATTTTTAAAGGATATTACTTAAAATCTGTCCTGCTGAGCTCAGTCATTATAATAATTTTATATAATTAAATATAAGCATTTAATTCTGAGGATGATTCCTCACCATTTGCTATTTCTTCAGTCTTTTTTTAAAAACTGGGAACTGGTCTAATATGTGTTTACAAAGACCCAGTGCCAGTACATGGGTAAAAGAAACAAGGAAATGGCAGGTTTGAATTAGTATATAACCTCCCATGAGCATAACAATGTTGGTTGCAATGTTTTTAAAAGCTCCATTTTTAGCTGCTTCTTCTCACTACTTCTACTTTTAAATTCATTACTAAATACAATAACTGCCTTGGTAATAGAATTATTAATAGAGACTCTGGGCATATAAAGAGCTATTAAAAATCTTTTGAATATGGGTCATGGTATTTTGTGACCAAGAAGACTGCAAACAGGAAAAGAAGAGCTTTTTTCAGCGCTGCATGCAACACTAAACAGTAGCTTTCCCTTCTAATCTGACCTGGCCCCAGCTGACCAGAGCACATTTGCCCTCTTCCATGGTGTTACATAAGATCTTTCTTTAAAGTCAAAGCATAAAAATAAACAGCTCAGCCTATCAGATGCAAAGGCTTGAGGGCATATTTCAGGAACAGTTTTCCCTTTCATTTTCATTCCCTATCATTTTTTAATGGATGTTTAATGACTGATGATGACGTAGTAATTTCTACACCTTTAAAATCAAGACACTGCTTGTACATGTCACAGACATGTAGTGTGTAAAAGGTTGGGCATAAGCACGGAGATCCCAAAATATTAACCTGGAATTCTAACTGGAATTATACTAAAATATATCTCATTTCCAATAACACAAGAGTTATTAATTAGAAATTAAATATCTGCCCTTTGATCAGGCTGCTTGCTACAGATCATGAATAAGTATTACATTTTGAAATACAAATTTCAACATGTATCCCCCTTCGGTGGGTGTTAGCCTTTCGTTTTCTTCTAAATGAAAGTAAATGAAACTTTCAAATTCACATATTATTTCATTCAAATGTTTCTTTCTTAACCCCCCGACCACGCACCAAGGCTTGAACGAATGGCAGGAGGTGTGGGGTGGGCTGCTCTCGTGGCTGGTGTGGGTTTGCTCCTGGAAGCCATTGGAACGGGGGTCTTCTTTGCTCCTCCAGATCCACTCCCGTGCCCATGTGCCAGGCTGCACTCCGCAGCACTTCGGGGGGACTTCTGTTCCATTCTTCACGCTCTCCGGATTAAACGCCCGCTGCCTATCTCTCCCACCCGCCTGCCACGCGTCACCCCATTGCAGCGAATGGGGTGCCAGGGCAGCGTGCAACAGGCTCACCTATTGGCCACCCACAGCTGAGGGAGCGGGCAGAGCGAGCGCTATCAAACCGGGAACATCTGTGAGTGCTGGGCCGCGCAGGGCCCGGAACAGTGTCCGCCCCGGGCCACAGCCACCCCATTGGCCCACAGTGCACTGCAGCGCTCAGAGAGAGAGCAGGAAGATACAGCAGAACCTGAACATGGATACAGCCCAGAACCCATGCAAGCATTTTCAAACCTAGACCTCGATAGGTATTGGTCTAAGGCTCCAATAAAATAAAACATTATGACAATTTTGTTGCATACATTGAATAACATGGAGCTGGTGGAGGGGTAAGTGTGAAACTACCGTGACTTGCTGCTGAGCTAACATTCAGAGTCATGGGATGAGTATTTTTCTTTATTCTAAATTGATTTCCAGGTAAATAGTGCTCTAATGGCACTTTCCAATGCATGGTACCTACTTGGCTTGGCTCGGCTCTGCTTTTTTTTGCTTTTCTGTCAGGCAAATCAGGTACTTGGTGTGTGGAAAGTGTACGTTATTTTAGTTCCTGCTCTTGCAGTCTTGCAGCTCTTCCCAGTAAGATCAGTAGGGAATATTCTCTGATGTGTAAACCTTGCAGAGATCTGATTGGCCAGAGGGTCTTGTCAATCAACATGAAATGCAGACATCCAGCACAAACTTTAAAATCTCCAAGATACAGAGAGACCACATTTTGTTTTTATCCAACTCACACTCGTTTTAAACCGCAGCTCATAAAAATTAAGCTGCTGTTTTTTGAAGATTTTCAAATGCTCCTTGAATTGGTGGCCAACGAAAAACCCCAGTGAGATGCAGACAGGCAACATGGAATGAAAAGAAAAAAGCTCTGCTGATCTCCAAGAACTGGGGGCAGAGCCCAATCCCCCCCACAAAAAAACAATAACAACATGTGAATACATAATGAGCAAACAGTGCTTAACTTTACTGCTGCGGTTGTTGTGTTTTTTGAAGCCTGCTGTTCCTGATAGAGATGGTTTTACAAAGTCTTTTGCATTAATGTTAGTATTAGAACAGTGGTGAATAACTCCTGGACTGTTGGTCTGAGTTTTGTTGTCCTCACACAAGCACTCTGAAAAAGTAGCAAAGACTGTATTCAGGTAGTGTATAACTGCTTCATTGCTTGTTAGCTGTATTAGCCTCATCACCCTTGTACAAAACTATATAAGAAAATGAAACGTCTTGCTTGTCTGATGTCATATTAGTAAAGGAATAAAAATTAGATTCACCATTCAGTTCACTTATATATATTTTTGAAATCTAGTAATAGATGCAAACATAATGATGTGTAATAATTGACTGCTGTTGTTGTTTGGAGTTTAACAGATTCAAGCATTCCTGCCTTACGCCCAGTGATTCTGACCCTGAACTGGATAAGTGGTTTCAGACAATGAATGAATGAATGAATGAATGAATGAACTACAGATACAAGCAGTATTTATTTTACCCTACCATATGCAGCTAGATTTGAATTCTCCAATTTATTCTGACTACTACTACTACTGCGATCACTAACACACACACACACAAAAGGGTGTCATATGAGTGTGCTAAACACATTGGTTTGAGGCTCCCCTGTGAGCAGTACTGCTGTATTGTCAGCTTAAGCTGAATAAATCTCATAAGAGCCTAGGCTGGGTCTGCCACCATTTCAATAAAATATTCCACATCTGCTCCTCCTCTCACAGTTCTCCCGGGTGCCTGAGACGTGTCAACATGTGGAAGGTGCACAGACTCGGAAACGTATACACACGCGCACACGTAAACACACGTTTAGTGTTTGTCAGTGATATCCCCTCTGTGCCTGCATGACACCTGAATGTTTGCCGTGCCTGATACCAAACCTGTGTGTGTGTGTGTGTGTGTGTGTGCGCGTGTGTAAGAGAGAGAGAGAGTGTAAGTGTGTGTGGTGCAGCTGCTCTGGTTTTTAGCCCAGTTAGATCTGTGAATGGATGCCAGTTTGGACACAGGTGCAAGAGTGTCCCAGTAGGTTTTTGTGAACTGGTTTCTTTCTCTCTCTCTCTCTCTCTCTCGCACACACACACACACACACACACACACACACACAACCAGTGGTAGATGTACATTTTGTTTACTCAGAATACAGTCTTTTTTTGCTTACACTTTTCCCTTTTTACTACACAATAACATTGTGATAGCTAATGTGATGGTGTTCTGACTGTGATTAATTGCAAATATAATATTACTCACTGTTTGGCAATGCCACAAGCTGATAGGAAATCAAGGGGAAAAAACACAAAAAGCTTCTGAAGCTCCACCAACAAACTTCATATAATTATACCATAGGGTGATGAAACTTCTTTCTGCCCAATCTGTAGTTACCCCAACCAACCATTCATTCATTCATTATCTGTAACCCTTATCCAGTTCAGGGTCGCGGTGGGTCCAGAGCCTACCTGGAATCACTGGGCACAAGGCGGGAATACACCCTGGAGGGGGTGCCAGTCCTTCACAGGGCAACACTCACACATTCAGACACTTATTGAGTCACCAACCCACCTACCAACATGTGTTTTTGGGCTGTGGGAGGAAACCGGAGCACCCGGAGGAAACCCACACGGACACAGGGAGAACACACCACACTCCTCACAGACAGTCACCCGGAGGAAATCCACGCAGACACAGGGAGAACACACCACACTCCTCACAGACAGTCACCCAGAGTGGGACTCGAACCCACAACCTCCAGGTCCCTGGAGTTGTGAGACTGCAACACTACCTGCTGTGCCACCATGCCGCCCCCAACCAAGGTTGAGGTATATTTTAAGGTTTTAATAAGCTTCCAATACGGACAAGTGGTGATCACTGCGGTAGCTGATGTACTGGACTCTTAAAAATAATTCCACAAATCAGTCAATTACAACCCATAAATCAATAGCATGATGCCACCAACCTAGGACAGTGAAGACAGCCTCTTGTTAACACTTTCACTGGACAGCTCAATGCACTTTCATGAGAACACTAAGCACACCGTTCTGTTATGTTTGTTAACAGGCTCTGATTTGGGAGACCACCGAGCTGAATAGGTAGTGAGCGAGGCCAAGAATTCCCTGTCTTTTTGACTCCTGCCTTAGGGCCCCAACTCAGAATGTCCCAGTGATAGATACAGTACTTAGCCAACAATTCTGATTATCTGGAGATCACACTTTTGGTTTCTAATAGAGACTAGTTCCATTAGGGACTAGTCCAGTGCTGGCCAAAGTCACAAAATTGAAGTAACAAAAGAGCAAGGTAGGGCTCTCCTCCAAGCATGTGTGATGTTGGGTGAGCAACAGTATGAAAAGAATTAGTGGTGCTTCAGAGGAGACAATTGCTAGCCTCTACCCCCTGAGCTTGGTAGTGTCATGTGATTAAGGAGACTTAGCATGAAAAGCAAGGAAAATCATAAATTAATCAAACATTCAGGAAAAGAAAAAGAAATACAAGAAAGGAAGTGATTAAAACAAGAAAGAAGTACATAGCTTACTGATCACACACTTTTTACCCTCTCTGATGTCCATCCCAGAGTTTTTACTGGGATCTGCCCAAAACCAATACCGGTTATCTCCACTTAAAACTCTCAACTGCATTAAACTCAGTCACTTGGAAAAGTGAAGAATGAAAATATCTCAGCTCCATAGGATGCTTCATCAATTTTTCCACAATTAAGTTCAATTAATATGAGCATGGCATGAATGTAGGTATTATTAGCTTAGCGCTAATAGAAGGTGATTAATTTCCACCGGTGCTCATTTCCTTTTCTTGTCACACTCTTATATTTCATTGGGCTCAATTATTCTCTCTCCAAACTTACACAAACGGATCATAAGACAGGAGAATCAGCAGGCTTTCTCTCTCTTTCTCTGTCAGTGTGTGTTTCAGGAACATATCATATCACATCCCCATAGGGATGCATTGACATTTGTCCATAAACCTTTAACCAAAATACAGACTTCTCTATTCCCATTGGTTTTCAAGCTACAGCCACCAAGATTCACATGATCACACTTACACCTGGATCCATCACTTCAAATTTGATAACCTTCATTACTTTCAGAACCATCAAAATCTTCGGTCCTGCTTTCATTTTCTCTGAGGAGTGAAATGTCAAGGCCACCAAAGCACTCCGAAAAACTGTCTAATTCCAATTTTTAGTTAAACATCTGTAAATTTGAAGTAATTTGCAATGAGTGTATTTAAATTTAACTGCCCCAATCAAAGTATTACATCTCTTACATATTCACTCACAAATATACAGACCAGTTTAACATCATAGATACCTTACAAACCACCTTGAATACAGCAATCTCTACTCCTACAACAGTAAACCAGGGAGCACCAAACTTTGCAGGATCATAGACCCTGTTTCTAAATAGTGTTTTTTTTTTCTTTTTAAGTTTGTGTTTAAAGCATTTGTTTGTGTAACAAATGACAATATATGTTTGTGTTTTGGGTGTCCCTTTTGGCTATGATCTCCTTCAAAGGATCAATTCATGCTCAGTACAAATGCTCTAGATCACTACACTTAATATAAAAATGAAAGATGTAAACCAATTCAAACAGTTCAGTTACTACCGTGACCCTGAAATGGACAAGCGAATAAGATAATGATGATGATGATCATGTTCAGTTACTAGCCTACTACAAATAAGTAACTGTAACTACTATGAAACTGATATAAAGGATTCTTAGGAGTGTAAGAAACGAGAAAGGACATATTCCTGTGAGTTTAAGTCTTTAAATTCTATTTATGTGAAGAGAGATCAAATATTGCTATTGAAAAGTCAGGTTATTCTTTTAGAAAAGATCTGTAAACAATTTCCGACTAACTGAGCAGCAGAAATGTGTTGTTTTCTGGCCGATTGTGGGGTTTTTCAGATCTTGCTGTAAGACAGGGTCAAAGCAAAACAGCGCAGAGAAAAATCAACAGAACAAGAAATAAAAAAGAATGAACTACACAGAGAGGGCAAGAGGGAGAGTGCAAATCTGGTGAGGCTTTTTGCAGATTGTATTAAGGGCAGCTCTGAGCAGGGGGAGACCCATCCAGTGTGTACTGAGATTATAATCTCTTTAGCGGCCGAGTGTTCTGTGTAATAAACTGTCATAAATGTCAGCCTCTCTCTCTCTCTCTCTCTCTCCCTCCCTCCCTGTAGAACAGTGGGGAAAAGTGCAAAGCTCTTTGCAGGTTGGCTGTGCTGTAATATTCTGCTCCAGGGGGCCACCAGTTCCCTGACAGCTTACATTGGGAATTCCTGCCCAGAGTGCGATGGTCTTTAAGCACATGCAGAGTGCTAGCCCACCAGAGACAGAACCTGTGTCTAAATTTGGGCACTATGCACTGTGGATTTTAACAAAACATACAATGTACTTCATTGTCCAGCACCTTGATTTAATATTTTTTAATGGGTTTATTAAAATAACTCAAACATTTTGGACTAACAGGAAAGGCCATATTACCACAAGTTAATAATGATTCCTGAATTGCCTCCAGAACAAATGACCTTTAACTGAATGAAAAAGTCTTTGATGATAATTTCATTCTGTGATCTTGCATGGTGTCTTTTTTTTTTGCTGGTATTTAAAAGATGTGTTAATGCACCAAGTAGCAACTACATACCTAGCAGTAATACAGCTCAGCTCTCAGCTTTGAGAACGCTGTGCACATGTAATATTCAGGTTGTGTATTTGGTGGCCTTTGTTTAGCATGAAGCTTGTGAATGGGAAGTAACCCTTAAGATAAAAATGATGGCCTTTAATAAACATTTCAGGCAAAAAGCTTCCATTCATGCTTTGATGGAGGTGTGTTGTGTTGTGATTGGAAAGTGCAATCTTATTAGTTTTGCATTTCGGTGCGATTCTATTTTATTTTATTTTTTTATGGGATTACCTGAAATGCTTTGCAGCTAATGGCTAGGTCAATCAATAAAGAATACATTCTCTCCCTGCTGCCAAAACACAAAAAGATGAAGATCTTCAGGGAGATGATACTAAAGAAACCCTACACATCTTGTTCTTTTGGCTGCTCCGTCCCGTCAGGGGTTGCCACAGCAGATCGGGATCTGCACCATCAATCTGGCACAGTTTTTACGCCGGACAGTTTGTACTTCCTGATGCAACCCTCCCTATTTATCCAGTGGCTGGATACACACACTCACACCTATGGACAGTCTTCTGAGTCATCAATCTACCTACCAATGTGTGTTTCTGGACCGTGGGAGGAAACCGGAGCACCTGGAGGAAACTCACGAAGGCACTTGGAGAACACACCAAACTCCTCACAGTCGCCTGGAGCAGGACTCGAACCCACAACCTACAGGTCCCTGGAGCTGTGTGACTGCGACACTAACCTGCTGCGCCACCTCAAGAAACCCTTAGATCCAAACTAATGAAAGCCTCTTAATAAGCATGTCTTTATACAACTAAAACCTCAAGTTTTTTTGGGTAGAGTAAATGGTATGAAAGTTAATTCTGAGGATGTTTCTCCACCATTATCTAGCTCTCTAATCTGTTTGTGTGCTGGAAAACATTCTAAAATGTTTATAAAGACCCAGTGTCAGTAAACAGGAAAAAAAAATCAAAGGGTCTCCTCCGATTTGCTAGGCTTCCTCACTGTGTTCATAGCAGAGATGCCTCTGGAGGTGTTTAGATGGTAAAGAGACCTACACATTTTGTAAATCATGTAGATATGAGGTTATTGCTTTTTTTTTATTCCATAGTTGGATAATATTGACATATTTTTTCCCCTTTCTGATTACTTACGGGCAAACTGACTATAAATTTGGCAGACCGCTAACTGCATGAAGGTAAACACAGACTTGAATTACAAATGAGTTTCTGTGGTGATTCAAACAGTGAATAAGATCTTACAGACAAGTTACACTTCAGCCACATGTAAACAACAGTTATTTTTTCCTCAAACACACCATTCTATCTTAAAAGACGTGGAGTTCTGAACATAAACAAACCACAGAGAGCAGTAGTTAGCCAGAGTCACAGACGCTGTCTATAAAGTATTGAAGCAGTTCATATCCACAATGCATGTCTAGGCTCAGACCTAAAATAGTAAGTGGTAACTGCATATGTTTGTCGACTATGTACAAGTATTGTGTGTGTTTCTGTAATTATACATCTGGTACTTGGAGGTTTTGATTTGTGATGGGTGTTACTTGGTCTGAAATGTTTGAGAACCACTGTAATAATACATTGTTTTCATTTCCTAGAAATAAAGTGACTGTAATCAGTATTATAAGGAGACCTATTATAACCCTTCTCCAAAAGTAAACACTGGGATCTTATTGAAAATTAATGGCATGCTTTAGTCAAAGTGCTACAAGAATAAAACATGGTATATTTCTTACCCTGCATAAACAGCCCTGTTCTTTTAAATAAAAATGAGCCACAGCTGACTTCAGCCCAAGTGCAAAAGGAGTGAGTAGCAGGATCTGTTTTTTAGTCACGCCTGATATCCAGTTTGTTTCCCCTTATTCTCGTTTTCCCCTTTTACTTATTTCTCCACACTTGTGTTTGTTATGCTCTGTTTAACCTCATCTTGGCATTCTCACATAAATGCTGGTCCAGTGCTGTGATTGGAGATACTCAGATGAGGGGGCAGTACAATGGCACTGTACGTAGGAACTGGCGTAAAAATCAGAATGGCTTGTTTTATTCCATGGTTACTGACATGGGCAGGTCATGAAAAACTGATTGATTGGCTGGTTGTATTTCACGGTAATGGGCACAAAAAAAAACAATGATTTTTTTTAAAATGATATGTCTCCTTTAAAGAACACTGACAAGCTGCATTTTTCATTATAATAACAGCATACATATTTTTGTTAAATTTGTGGACTGTATGAAATATAAAGTCTAAAATGACTATTTGAAGTTTTTTAATTAATTAGTTTATTTATTTATTTTATTCTTTTTCAGTGTTACATACTTATTGTGAATCCATGTAGCAGACTTGAGAGAACGAGAAGCTCCCAGAAGAACGGATTGCCAACACGTTTTATTTGCAAACCACGGTCTCGGTCTAACACAAGCCGGCTCAAACACACAAGGAACCAACCTGGAAGAGTGAGGCAAGAGGCGAAGACAAGATACGAGAAAATATTTCGGTACACAGGAATGCTACATGGAGAAACACTCGGTATGCACTGATCATAACACAGGCAGTACTTGGCAATGAAACCTGCAAACAGATCCACAAGACAGCAGGTGGAACAAGTCAGTAATCTGGTGACGTGGAGCTCTGTAGTGTCCTGTGATTAGTTGACTGAGAACTCGACTACAGTTGTGCGTTAAGGGTGTTGTAGTTTCTGTTGTCATAGGCCTGTCACAATACATTGTCCCATAAACACTCTTTTACGCCACCGACGAGAAGTGAATATGATCAAAATGCAACTACACCCCTTTTAAAGAGCAATGAACTTTTAGCAAAAATGTTGTTATTAATAATATTCAGACATTAAAAATATTTAAATATCCTAAATAACTAGAAAAAGAAATAATATAAAAACAATTTATTCAAACAAATGAACATAACGTCTCCAGAATAGAGACACCAGAGAAAACCAGAGAGCAGAACGTTCATATTCTTATTTAAACAAACGCAGAAGTAGACACAATGCAAAACAGTGATATTGTGGTCTGCAAAAAGTACTGAAGAAATATTTTGAGAGTCGAGAGTATAGTTATTTCATATGATATTCCTCGTAACTATAAAACGTTAAATACAAAAAGGTGATTGGTACGACTTTTGTAAGAAGTGTGAAAGAACTGGACCCCACCACATGAAGACTTGGTACCATTCAGTCGGAGGTTCTGTTCGCTTCTCCTCTAATCTAAGATTTTTCACAGCATGCTGCTTCAGCATCACCATTGATTTTCCTCTTTTAATGCTCCAGTAGAGTGAAGCATGTGGCCTACCTGTGTATATGAGTGGGCAAAGCTTGTGGTGTTGGGGAAGTGGATGGAGAAATGACCTTGTGTTTGAGAGAAAGCGCGAGAGTGTGAGAGAGAGAGAGAGTAAGGCCTTTATCCCACCAAATGCAACTCTGCTTCCTTCTGCCTGCAGCTTAACACAGCAGAGATTGCTTTCACCTGCAGCCCCTGAGGCATGTGCACACACACATATATACAACACACACAACTCATAGGAAAAGCAGAAATAAGTCTGGCTGCAGTCTCATGATTTCTCTCTCTCTCTCTCTCTCTCTCTCTCTCTCTCTCTGTCCTTTCATTTTTGCCTTGTGTCAACACACGTACAAACACAAACATCGCCTCATGCAAGCGCCGGACTGCGCAGAAAATTACAATTATATGTGCATGCATTTACCATCACAGCAGCTGTTCTGTGCATTTGAATCTCTGTGTGTGTGTGTGTGTGTGTGTGTGTGTGTGTGAGAGAGAGAGAGAGAGAGAGATCAGTTGATATTCTACAGTATTAAAAAAAAAAAAAAAACTAATGTCAAAAAAGGCAAATCTGTATTTATGGCTTGACAGATATCCTCCAGTTGACAGGTATACAGTCATTATCTGGGTGTCACATGTTGCCCCGGGGGCGAGCGCTCAGCACACTGTGGCCATTCCCAGCTATATCACACACACACACACACACAGCCTTTTAGCTTACCTGCCTCTGCCTCAGAGCCTCAAAGGCTGGTTTGTGTCTCCAGACACCAGCAGGACAAAACAAGGTGTCATATTCATGAAGCAGTGTGTGGAGCTAGCGTTGGGGATTTCACAGTTGACAAATATGACACCGGTCTATCAGGAAAGTGACGCCGCAAATCTCTGTGCGCAGTAGCAATGACTGCAAACGTCCAAGCTATGGTCAGGAACGTTTAAAAGGAACTGGAGCCTTCAGCATTGTTCGAATAACAAGAAATGCTTTTTTTATTGTTACTATTTTGTTAATTAAGAAAAATAACGTAATTACAGGCAATAAAATGTCCATCAGGTATGTCGAATTGGAATCTGAAAAAAATAACCGTAAAGGTTTTACAGCTTTTATTTCAACAGCATCAGTATACCTCACTGGAGTTGTCCCCCTCGAACCCTAAGCTTAAATCAGTTATTAACCTTAAAGGGCCCATATAAAGTAAAACCCTGTAGAACAATTTGACATAAACGTTCTTCAAGTTTTAGAAGTATTTTACTGCAATGTAATAATGAAAAGCAATCAACATTTACTGACTATAGCATGCCCTTGGCTCTGCATACTTTCTTAGACCCTTTTTAATTGGTGAGGACCCCACCACCACACAGCATGTAGTACAGTGTTAATGTGTTGAGCAGATTTGAGTGGATCAGACACAGCAGTGCTTGTAGAATTTTCCACTGTCCTCTCTATTAGACATTCTAGATTTAAAGATATGACACAGTCATATCATAGCTCATCTGATGCTACACTGTTTGTGTTGGTCGTCCTGTAGTTCTTCATCAGTGGTCACTGGACTCTGTCGGCCTGATATTTTTGGTTGGTGGACTACTCTCAGTCCAGCAGTGACACTGAGGTGTTTAAAAGCTCCAACAGCACTGCTGTTTCTGATTCACTTGTAATATTCCACACACTAACACGACACCACCACATTAGTGGTGAGAAAGGTCCCTCACCTGAATATTACCGGCTCTGTGGTGGTCACTGGGGAGAGCAACAGCTGGACTGCACTCTAATTGTAGGGATACAAAGTGCATCTTTATTGATAGTGGAGCTAATAAAGTGCACAGTGTGTTTAGAAACAAGCAGGTCATTATAATGTTTGGGAGTGTTTCAGCAAGGAATTGTGAATGAGGCACAACATGGAGCAGCCATTCATAACAGAGGTCATTGATTAATCTTAAAGACGTAACAAAACAAGACAAATTAATTTTAAATAAAAACATATATATATATATATATATATATTGGGGGGGGGTGTACAATTATGCAAATCTTTTAAATGGAAAATAGAATACAAAAAATATACAGTATGGCCCCTTTATTCTAAGACTTATTACACAAATGCCAAGAACTGTATTTTAAGTTGATGTTCTTTGAACCTGTTATGTAAGTTATATAGTCTTGAGAATGAGGAACAGAAGCACGGACTCACATGAGAGTCCTTATGGAATAAAAGGTCAGTAGTTCAATTATAACAGACCACAGTGTGTATAAATGTGTCTTTCTCTCTATTCTATCTCATATTCTCATATTTCATAAGAATTTATATCAGTTAAACACCCTCTCCTCAACTCTCACTGGCCCTTGATAACTCTCAGCCTGACTTTGCCAGGTGTTTCTCATCGACCTCACACCAATCAGTCCTGAAGACCAGTACAGAGTGAGTGGAGTCATGTGGCAGCAGCTCTGCCTCAGTCCATGCAGCACAGGACTTGGCTCTGAGCTCTGCCTTTTGGGTTGAAGCTCTGGCTTCTTCTGAAGGTGCATGGGCAGCAACAAGGCTGTAGTGAGCCCCCTTCGTTCCTTTTCCTGGGGCTCAGGCCACAGAGGAGACAGGGCTCACAAAGACGGTGCCTTACCACAGACACATTTATGAACATAATTTAAGAAAAACAACAATAAAATGTTTATATATACGCAATGTATTATGCAAATTATAAAAAGTGTAGAAATATTTGATTTCAATTGTCATGTTTCATCATTAATCTTCCAGGGTCGAAGAACGCGCCGGCGCATCAAATTCGACCATTTGCAATGTTTTTATTAATATCTTAGCGATAACACAGCACAGAAATACAGTTCAAACACTCTGTGAATGTGCAGAAACTGCTCTTTCGATCACGTTATCGTGACTGTACGCGATACTGTACATCCCGAGTTACGAGCCTATGTATAAACTTGAGACACACCTCCTCTGCCTCTCGCCGTGTCTAACTGGTGGATTCACTTGTTTTTAAGACTCTGATAAAACTATTTCAATCACCAAAACACTACACCACACGAGTAAAGGGATGTTTTCACAAGAAATATTAAGATTTTCTAAAATCGGATTTAAGTTTTTTAGGGTTAGAGACAGATTATCGCTTCATAAAATGCTCTAGGTCACATGGGCCTCTCTTAACGAGAGAGCTGAGATTGTTCTGAACATTGTGATATAAAACATGTGGGAAATATTTTATAATACAAGTACTTTAAAGGCGATTTTCAGAAAATTGAGAAAATGTCCCTAAACCCCAAAGGGTTAAACTCATAAACATATTATTTATTGTGATTAAAAAATGCTGCCTTATTGCCCAATCAACTTCACCTATAGCAATAACTAGGTGCAGAAACCATAGTGTGTCACTATAGTGTGTCAGTTTATGACAGTGTGTGAAGCAGTATGGCGGGGGATTTCAAGGTGTGGAATTCACCGGTCTGTCAGGCAGAAAAACATGTGGTGTCCTGCTGAAGAATATAAATAGTCAGGTTAGAGAAACAATAGCTGTTAGCAGAGAGAGAGAGAACATATTTAGACTGCTAGTGACTTTCACTTTGAAGCTCACTCTATGTGTTTATGTGAGTGTGTGTGGTGTGGAGGATGTAATAGCTGGGTTAGTGATTGGGTAAATGGCCTTGGCCTTGTGGTAGGGCGGCATGTGCATAACTTACTTATTCAATTATTTAATTTATTGACCAATTTTCTATATTTCCTTGTTGTGCAGCTCAGTACACAGTGGCACGAATGATAGTGATCGCTATTGGGACAGACTTGTACAGATTTGTATATTGTTTTTTACATTTGAGAATATTACCAAGCACCATATCACCTAAACAGAATTCACTGCATCCAAACTTGTCTCCTCTCTTCATTTTCACACCGCCAGAAGAAAAAAGTTTCAACAGCTTGTAATTTAATAGTTGGATATTGTCACTTTCCAAAGAAAAAGTATCACCAAAATTGTCATTTTATAAGAAAATGAAAGTAAAGAATTCTTTTTTCTATGGAAGTCAAATTACAGATTTGTTATTAAATTTTATTGTAATTTTGGAGCATTTCTATTGGTCCATTCATCATGAAATATTCACACAGTGTGTAGGACAGTTGCTGTTTTTAAATGATGCAGTAAACTAAAAATGGACAAAAATGGAAATACATGTTTTTCTTTGGACAGCGATCATTTAAAATTTAAAATAGATACATGTTAATAGTTTGATTATGTTTATCATTTATATTCCAACTATTAATATCAGCAGTGAAGAATGAATCAAACTTTTTGATTCATAGAATGCCCAATTACTGATATGAGGTGTATATTGTTTATTGTTCTTGTAATAATAATAATAATGTTACAATTTTCAATCAATAAATAAATAATAACAAAAATAAACAAATAACCAAAATAAAGAAAATTTTCTAGGAAATGACACTATACTGACACATTATGCAGCATATAATTGTGTATTATAATATAATTAGCGGTTGTGTTTACTGTATCCACCTAACCCAAGCAAACATTGGCATTTACCTTAAGTGTTGGATTGTAAATCCTAATCTATTTCTCAATAGCCTTGACATACATTAACTTTACATAATTTTTGATTTCTTATGCCATTGCTCAATCCATTATGCTCAGATGATCAGTTCTCAGATTATGAATAACTCACATTTACTGACACATCACAAGCAGAAACACATCAACAACCCCCTCCCCCCTCCTCCACCCATCCTCTACCTGAGGGACGTGTTCAGCTGCATAACTAATGATTGTGATCCACCCACTAACTTTTTTTTTTGGGTGCGTCCCACATTCTGAAGTTTGACCTTAAGACCCTGAACTGACTACCTGGAAACAAGTCAGAAGATGGGTGTGTCTGTGTGTTGCTTCAAAAAGCAGGGGATCACCAGGGCAGGGTCTTTTTCTATTTGTCTCTGTTAAATGGACTGATGGAGAGAGCCCACTGCCATTTTTACAACAACCGTCAATTTAGCATGACCAGAAAAACAAAATGGTCAGGTTTTCAGAATGAAAAAAAGGGAACAGAGCTGGAAAAAAATATCAAGGGTCGGGAAAGTAGAAACGACACCAGTAGAATAAAGAGAAAGATGAAGAGAGAGAAAAAAATGATGAAATGAGATGAAAGGCGCCATGGGAGTGGTCAAAAAGCTGTGGGGAATGGGGAAGAAATATGGTCAATTTGCTTTTAATGGAGTTGAAAAAACAAGGGAAAAGTTTAGCTGACAATCAGAGTCTAAATCACAAGCATGGAAGTGGATGTGACATTTATGAGGTTAGAAATCTCAGGGATCACCAACTCTTTCTGCATTTGGAGGTCCAAAGCTGATTTAGCAAGTTTCTTTCGCCACTGAAACTGGACCAAAGGAAACCCTATACATTTTCAAATGTTGATTTGCAGGGTAAATAATTAGCATAATTATACATTCGAACTAGGCTTTGACATCGTTCAAAAAAAGTTCAATTTAATTTTAATATTTTCTCTTAAATGCCATAAATATGAACCCATGCCTAAAACACAGGGAACATTTCCAGCTGTGAGAATGCATCTGATACGGACAATCTCAGACTATACGCTACATGAGTGAGAATGCAGCTCTGGAAAATGACCTGACCTGATTCTTTAGACGTTTACGTATGTGAAAATGTCTATAAAGTGCTACACACAACTAAATGTCATCAAAATTGAGCTTAGTTTGAGTAGCCAAAGTGATAACTAGCCGGTTAGCATCAGTTAACATCAACAACACACACACACATAAATACAATTAAATTACAAGACTGCTTTAACATGGCATCTGTTCATTTACAGCTTGTTGGGAGGAAATTGTCATGAAATGACAGATAGTTACATAGGTTTAATGAAATGTAGATTTGAGTATTTTGTATACTGTGCATTTATATTATTCTATGATAAATATTCATTCATTCATTGTCTGTAACTGCTTATCCAATTCAGGGTCACGGTGGGTCCAGAGCCTACCTGGAATCATTGGGCGCAAGGCGGGGGATACACCCTGGAGGGGGCGCCAGTCCTTCACAGGGCAACACAGACACACACACACATATTCACTCACACACTCACACTTACGGACACTCTGGAGTCACCAATCCACCTACCAACGTGTGGTTTTGGACTGTGGGAGGAAACCGGAGCACCCGGAGGAAACCCACGCGGACACTGGGAGAACACACCAAACTCCTCACAGACAGTCACCCGGAGGAAACCCACGCAGACACAGGGAGAACACACCAAACTCCTCACAGACAGTCACCCGGAGGAAACCCACGCAGACACAGGGAGAACACACCATACTCCTCACAGACAGTCACCCGGAGGAAACCCACGCAGACACAGGGAGAACACACCACACTCCTCACAGACAGTCACCCGGAGGAAACCCATGCAGACACAGAGAGAACACACCACACTCCTCACAGACAATCACCCGGAGCGGGAATCGAACCCACAACCTCCAACCTCCTGATAAATATTTAAATGCTTAAAATAATGTCAATATGATGAAAGCCTTAACATATAAAAAATGTTCATTGTATTCACGCTATACCTTTTAGAAGGATAACATTTTTGTCCCTATCCTAAGGCCTAATTTGAACAGATAATAATCATTCATTAATTATTGTTTTCTTAAATGGTTACAATGCCAAAAAAATTTATATCAGGGTAATTATCGATATCCATCTGTATAGCAATAAATATTGTGAAAATGTTCTATATCATAAAGCCTAATTAGAACTGATTAGTCTAATTAGGAGTACTCCGTATAAAGTGTAAACATTTTGAGTGATCAGAGAGCGAGCAGGTCCCCTCACACTATTAAGATATTTTTTTCCCTTTTGTTTTTGCTGTACAGTTTCTACCTTAAATAATACACAAAATTATTTGTGTTATAAGAAACAGGACTAGTCTGAAAGCAGGAACACACACTTCACAGCTCCATGCCCGGGATGGTCTAGTATCAATCTCTCCTTTTTTTTTCTTTCCTGTATTCTTTTGTCTGTCATTCCCACCCTCTCCCCACAGCACAGAGTTGGACCAGGATCGATACAATCTCCCAACACAGAATTTATTTCCTCAGCATGGCCATTGATCTGGGTCAGACACTGAAAATTTCTGTCTGGAAAAAGAGTTACAGCCCTTCATCTTTCTCTCTTTCCATGGTAGGAAGGTTGGTGTTGAATGCACAATAATGTGCAACTGTGTCCCTGAAAAGACCTTTGTTAACACTGAGGACATTTGCCTGTTCTATATTAGAGTTGTGGGTGAGTGAGGGAAATAGAGAGGCAGAGAGAAAGACAGTTGGTGATGTCCCTGACTTTTCCTGCACTTGCCATCCCCTGTAGAACAGCCGTGAAGATGGTGGGTGTAGGTGTGTGTGTGTTATGTGGTGTGGGAAATGGACAGGTGAACCAGTCTCTGTAGGGGTCAGTCTGAAGGTGACGGGAGGATCAGTATTAACTCAGCTATGAGCAACAGCAATGATAGACAATATTTATGAGAGCGAGAGAGAGAGAGATGCTGTATTATGACAAAGCTGCCCTATATTTTGAACAATAAGAGTAGTGTGACCATACAGGCAGGTAAAGGAAAAGCAGTATATCCACACATAAATTTGAAAGAAGGTTCTCTGACAAGTTTCCTTGTTTACTGTTACATGTGAAACTAGTGTCATGGCAAAACTGTGAATTGGGTGAAAAATTCCTGAAGCTTAATGATATTGTTTAAATGTTAATTAGGTCATGGGATTGTTTTGGCTTGTTTTCATGTTTTTCAACATTTGGAGGTCTGTTCTTGTCTATAAAGCTACAGACACTGGGGCTAAAACATTGAGATCATTTTTAAGCAAAACCCTCCAGAGAGCTGGGAAATGGTAAAGAAACATCCTCAATTTTTTACTTTTAACGTTTTTTTATTTCTAATATCATTAACGTCACCTTTAACTGAAAATGAATGGAAAAAATACAAGCCTCTTCTTTCTTAGTGGTGACTTTTTATTTCTGGTGTGTGCAGTGTCTGAACACTACCACGAATAAATAAAATAAAATAATAATGGAAAAAAACATTTATGCTGTGGCCTTGAATAGACTCATGGATGAGGAAAGGGACACTTCTTTTACAAGTAGCAGCAGTAGCAAGAACAACATTAAGAGGGCTAAAAGAGTGTATCACAAATGTGTGAAATAGCAGTTTGTCATAGCATGAGATGTTCTGTGGCTCAACCCTGTCTGTGATAAACAACCTCTCTTAACGCATGCAAGTGGGTTTAGTTTGGGACTCGCTTCAAATTTACCTCAGTTGCAAGTCGAGGTTAAGCTTGAAGTTCGGGTTTAAACAGGTTTTAACAGGTCTAAATCAGTCAAACACACGATGAACTGTGACTGCTTGGAGATGAGGAGTGTGCAGGATTTAGCGAATGGAAAAATGAATCACATGCACACAAACATCTGATTTTTAATAGAGGCTGCTGCTAGTGTGTGTTCCCCTCCTGCACCAGAGTTGGAACATGCCATAATATTACACTCTCTGAATACCAGAAATGAAGGGGCAAAATAACAAAGCCTAACTTAACTGCAGACGCTTGCAGGATATGGTCAAGGTGTCTATATATATATATATATATAGGGAGAGATTGTACTTTTTATTCAACTGTAAATATGTTGCATTGCAGAATAAATGTAATAATAATGTTTGAGCAGCAAAAGGCTTAAAGAGCCAATCAGCGGATTCCTACGTCATTTAAGCCCCTCCCACAGAATGGTTCTGTGGCTCTACAGTTTGCTTACTGTGCTGAGCCCAGTTTGTAAGCGTTCCATGCTGTACCTTGTCCGTGTGAAAAAGCCACCAGAACGGTTACCATCCGTGCTCAGAACCGTTCGTTCCTGCAGTAGAAAAAAGGCCATTGTTAAGCTTCTGTTACTTAACAGAACTGTGGCCAAAACCAACTGAAAATGCCTTCATCCAAATGAATATGAAAATGGATGCATTATCAGTCCTCCCAGTCCAGTAGGGATCCATAGTATGATGCTTTGGGGAAGCCTAGCCCTGGGCCGTTTGCGATCTCCTCCAAGCATATTGGGCTTTCTAATTCTGTAAGTTAGCAGCGGTTGGAAAAGGAGCAGTAGCAAAGTTCTTTGAGGAAGCATGGGCTAACCTTCATCCTACCATCTTGGTAGCATTGTGTATTCGAGAAAATCTAACAAGGGAGTGGAATTGGCAATGACTAAATTAAGAGAGAGAGGGAGTGTGAGAGAGAGAGAGAGAGAGAGTGTGTGTGTATCGGACGGGCACCTGTTAACTGTGCCAAGTAATATGCTTCGTTAAAATTTTAATCACCTGCATGTGTGAAACAACTGCAATGCAATCACACCTTAATTAGCAGAGCAATTAATGCCGGCATGCTCTCAGCAGCACCAGTGTGACTCACTCACCTATTACAATTTGTCCTTTGAATGCATCTCTTATTTATTTACAAACATTTGTTTTGTTTAAGCTTTCTTGTGATCTTTCACAACCCAATCTGAATTTTCCTAAGCTGACTGATTTACATTCTGCACGTCCTTTTACGTTTCCAAAGACGTCCTTCTTATTAAAATATATATATATATGGGATTTTTTTCGATTGTTTATTTTTTTCCTCAAAGCTACACCTCACTGCACTGCAGCTCCTCAAGTGGTTTTGAATGTCCTTAACATTGCTACCATTTTAGGAGTTCATGAGGAGGAGAGGTGAAAGCAATAAAATCTATTGAGATATGAAATCTAAATTGAAATGAAAACCAAAGTATAAGCAGACCACTGCTGACACGTGTAATAAGGAGCCATTGGGCTCTTGTGAATAATTAGATTTTGACTGACACTTGTGGCAATTGATCAGTGACCCCTTAAAGAACTGACTTCAGTTTAAAATTGCATGCTTAGCAGCAACTGAAACAGAACAGAGAGAGAGAGAAGAGAGTTTTTTTCCTTTCTACGCAATCACAGCTTTGGCTAACACCACAGTGAAGTGGAAAGGTCACTGATGAGTATTGATCAGGGAAGAAAACACACACAGCGAGGCAACACTATAGATTTATGCCAGTGTGTTTCTGTGTGTCTGCCTGTTTGTGTGTTTGTGAGACCTCTCTTGACATACAGTCTTTCACTTGCTGTATTCATTCAGTCATACATTCATTAAATGATTTATACACGCTACATGTCCAAGATAATTGTAGTTAGGGGACACAGACGTTCAGTTGTGTGCACAGCTCGTATTTATCTCTATAGAAATGCATTGAATAATAAAATGTATTGTAGCTGCAAATGAGAATAAGTTCTCCAAGCGAGAGAAACATCCCCCTGCACCACTTTTATCGTTTATCGCTAAAGGTTTTTGTGGTCCAGAACCAATCATCGTACATTAGTACCGGACCTGTGTTTGCCGCTCATACATGACTATATAAAGTTAATGGTGACCTCATTTCAGCAGCACTTTTTTTAAGGTTGTTACCATGTATTTAAAGTACCTAAATGTAAAAGACATTTAAAAAATGGCTTATGAAAGTATGACTCTGTTGTAACACAATTTATAACACAATTACCAACAATTTATATATATATATATATATATATATATATATATATATATACATACATATGGGCATACATGCATGCTCTATATACACATTTGCTCTTGAGAAGTCCATTGCATGCGTCATTCCACATTTTGGGACACAGTGGCTCCAAAAATATCTCTCCCCATTTTCATTCTGTTTTGTGTTGCGTACAAAGCAGTGTCCTCAGAGTGCAAGACAAAAGCGAGGCTGGTGGTATTTCGGGAGGGATTTTACACAGTTGAATGTGCCGAGCGGGCGCCACGGCTTTAATTTGATTTGGCCTGAAACAGTTTAAGAAAAGGCCGATGACACCACTTCCATTCAGCACGCATACTTCACCGCCTGCATCATGGTACCAAATTCTGGACTAACAGATGACTTATTGTAACAGTGCATTAGCACACGCTAGCGACACTCATATACACACACACTCACTCACACACACGCACTCCAGTTCCCTGATCTATAATAAGCGTAATGGAGGTTATGGGGTGTGTGTGGGTCTGGTTAGGGAGCTGGATATGTTCAGAGACTGGCCCCAGTGTCTGGGTCCTAACTGAGACTCATTTGTCATTACTACCTGTGCTGATTAATGAGAGGATAGTCAGTGGAGGCAGTGGGGTGTGTGTGTGTGTGTGTCTAACAGAATCGATTGTGTTGTGTAGTACCAGTGAGCATTAGAATTGTAGGCCTATATCAGGATGTGCAGTTTGGGACTACCTCACTTTAGGTTGTGACCTTTAGACCAGTATTTCTCAAACTGTGGTAAGGACATTACTGGTGGCTCGCAAAGCAGCACGAGATGACCTCGAATGTTTATTACTTAAGTCTGTTAAGAAATTAATAACTGATTATCTAAAACATTCATATGTAAATTATATAATGTTTTATAGTTTCAATAATTTTCATTCATTCATTCATTATCTGTAAGCGCTTATCCAGTTCAGGGTCACGGTGGGTCCAGAGCCTACCTGGAATCATTGGGCGCAAGGCGGGAATACACCCTGGAAGGGGTGCCAGTCCTTCACAGGGCAACACACACACACACATTCACTCACACACTCACACCTACGGACACTTTGGAGTCACCAATCCACCTACCAACGTGTGTTTTTGGACTATGGGAGGAAACCGGAGCACCCGGAGGAAACCCACACAGAAACAGAGAGAACACACCACACTCCTCACAGACAGTCACCCGGAGGAAACCCACACAGACACAGAGAGAACACACCACACTCCACACAGACAGTCACCCAGAGGAAACCCATGCAGACACAGGGAGAACACACCACACTCCTCACAGACAGTCACCCGGAGGAAACCCATGCAGACACAGAGAGAACACACCACACTCCTCACAGACTGTCACCCAGAGGAAACCCATGCAGACACAGGGAGAACACACCACACTCCTCACAGACCGTCACCCAGAGGAAACCCACGCAGACACAGGGAGAACACAATACACTCCTCACAGACTGTCACCCAGAGGAAACCCACGCAGACACAGGGAGAACACACCACACTCCTCACAGACCGTCACCCAGAGGAAACCCATGCAGACACAGAGAGAACACACCACACTCCTCACAGACAGTCACCCGGAGGAAACCCATGCAGACACAGAGAGAACACACCACACTCCTCACAGACAGTCACCCGGAGGACACCCACGCAGACACAGGGAGAACACACCAACTCCTCACAGACAGTCACCCGGAGGACACCTACGCAGACACAGGGAGAACACACCACACTCCTCACAGTCACCCGGAGGAAACCCATGCAGACACAGGGAGAACACACCATACTCCTCACAGACAGTCACCCGGAGGAAACCCATGCAGGAGTCAAACCCACAACCTCCAGGTCCCTGGAGCTGTGTGACTATGACACTACCTGCTGCACCACCGTGCCACCCCTTTAATAAAAATTAGTTTGTGTTAAAAAAAAATACAATTTTATTTTATGTTCTCATAAATGTATAACTGTGTTTAAAACATTCTACTTAGGCCTAGTAATTTGTTTTCTCTCGGTAGTTTTAGTCATTATTTTAGGATTATTACTCCAGAATGGAGGAAGAACCAAGGGCACACGTCTATTTGTGGTAAGACTGGTATTTGGAGATTTTGGTTAATAATGGGTAGTACTTGGTCTTAAAAGTTTGAGAACCGCTGTTTTATACAAATCATATGGTTGGAACAATAATAAATTAGTTGTAATGAAGTGGCCTGGTTGTGCATCCAATACTCAGCTCAGAACATTCTTCTTATTCCGATGGAACATGAGGTAGGCCTAATTTTAGCACTTATGTGGTTTACCCAGAAAAGGGCTGGGCTGGTTTGTCATTCTGGAAGTAAAGTAGAGATAGTGCTACTTTTTGGCACAGATTTCAAAATCTATGCAGTTGTTTTTGTAGGGAAAACCACACACTGATTCACACTGTTTCTAAAGCCGGTGCATGAGCCAAAGTAGATTTGAATACATCCCAAATTCAGCCCACAGTTGTTTCAGCCAATACTCAGTGCAGTCACAGTGTAGCAGGGTCTGCCTAAACTGGCATCTCTTCAGAAGATACGATAAAAGCAAATAAGGAAGTTCTCAAACAAGTAAGGTGTCTTTTACTTTCTAATTTCCTCAAACCCTAGTGCTGTCATTAAAAGGTCTAGTCTACTATTACTATGTAATGTTAGAGGTTAAAAATCTGAGCTCTTTGGAGGAAAAAAGTAAGTAAATGCTAATTCTTATTTTAAAATGTACAAAAAAAACACATGGTTTAGATTTGTTTATTTTTCAATGTTTCCTGAACATCTTCCACTTCTGCTGGAAGGTAGTGTCTCTGTCACACAGCCTTGGGGTCCAGGGGTTGTGGGTTCGAGCCCTGCCTCGGATGACTGTCTTTGAGGAGTTTGTTGTGTTCTCCCTGTATCTGCATGGGCTTCTTCTGGGAGCTCTGGTTTCTTCCCACCGTTCAAAAAGAGATGTTAGTAGGTAGGTTGTAGGTGAATGTGTAATGCCCTATCCAGGGTGTGTTCCTGCCTTTCACCCAATGATTCCAGGCAAGCTCTTGACCCATACCAACCCTGAACTGGATAAGCAGTTACATAAGCGTAATGAATGAACAAAATATCCCATATTTTCAGGTTTCAGGTTGTAATTGGTTAATTGGTTGGAATCTTAAAGTGGTCTCCTGAAGTTTGGATATAAGAGCGCTGATCAGGGCATTCTGATCAACCACATTTGAGCGTTAGGTTTCATAGACACGTTACATATGAGTGATATTGTGGTCATTTTTGTAATATCACATAAAAAAACAAACCTGTAAACAAAGACATTTATATTGGATGAAGCACCAAAGCTTCTCAAGAACCTTTTTATTAAGAAGGGTATGTATTTTGGATCCCACATTCCTGTTGTTGACATGCCAAAGGCACCTGTACGTTACTGTGTTGATCATTTAACTTGACTATATATTTTCAGAATATGTGGTTTATTTTTCTGAACAGATATTTAGTGACTGATTTATAAGATGTAATGTACATTATATGTTTTATATATTTATCCCCAAATAATTTATGAAATCAGCTACTTGAAGAATATTATCAGAAAAGCAATAAACAAAAATCACGATGCTCTGTATGTTCAAGCTGAAGATCACCAGGCTCAATGGCAAGTGTTGGCCAGGTGGGTAAAAAGCAACTCAGCTCCACAGCCCAGTGCCGGGGGAGTTTATAAGCCATTTAGTTGACCTTTGACATTGGGCTGATTGACCTTCACCTTGTGTGCAGGTGCAACAGAGCCCCATTTTTAAACCATGATTTTATGTGGAGATCATATTCCTACAAGTGCCACTTAAGGCAGCTGAATTCAGTAATTCGTTAAGTGAGTAATTCAGTAATAAAATGTGTCTATAAACGTATTTTAATATAGTCTACCTGAAATGAACCTGTCCTCTGAAATTTGAAGTTCTCTTGAGGTAGAATTTCTATTCCCATGACAAGCCTTTGCGTTATTCACCTTATAGGACATGGCATCATTTTGTGAATATTATATTTATGCAGTGTAGAGTATGTATGTGTTTAAATGGTGTAAAACAGGAGTTTACTGGGTTATGATATAATGCACTGTACATGTATATAATCAAAGGCTTTGATCACTTGAGATGCTTCCTTCATACAACGGCTGATGTTCTGTCTTCTGCTTTTGTGTAGCCTTGTAGAAGAATGTCATTCTGCCTTTCTGAGAGAGAGAGAGAGACAGAGAGAGAGAGAGAGATTGAAAGGCAGAGGGCTATGCTGGAGTAGCCCTCAAGGCCTTTCCTTCTTTTTTCTGCTCTCTCTTTCCCTCACTTTTTTGGCTCATGTGAGACAGGCAGTAACGTGCGCTGTGTGTGTGAGGAGACGCAGTGGATTGAGAGCGGGACTTTCCCTCTGATTTGATTAGATGCACTTCTGTGATCCACCATGAATGAGGACACACTTCCTTGTGTGTGTGTGAGTGTGTATGAAAATGCATTATTGAAACCCCCCAGATGGCTGTATGTGCCCTAACCTCCCACAGAAAAAGAAAGAGTGAGTGCAGGAAGAGGGGAATTTTGTGTAAGCGTGTGGCAGGGAGTATGTGTGTGTGTGTATGTGTGTGTGTGTGCCACCTCTCTCACCATGGATACACACACTCCAAGCAGGACGCCGTGTGTGGGAAGTTTGGCTCAGGAAAGTGAAGCCTTAGCAAGTCGAGAGAGACTGGAGAAAAAAAATGTCGAGAAGGGATGTGTGTGTGTTTGTGTTTGTGCACATGCGTTTGCATTTTTTTTTTTTCTTATAGTATATCTTTGCTGTCCAATGAAATACATGCATCTCCAAAATAGCAACTTTGCAAGATAATGGAAAAAACCTTCATAAATTTTAATGGAAGGCAATGTAAAAAGGTTTTATTCCAAGTAATTTTTGAGCATTTCTATTGGTCCATTCATCATGATGTTATTACATAATGACCAGGACGTCTGCTGTGTTCATATGATGCAGTAGACAAAAAATAGACAAACACAGAGATAAATGTAATTTATTGCACAGCAAAGATATGTTGTATATATTTATTTTTTTTTAAATAAAATCCTGACATCTCCTTTTTATTTTTTGTAACAAGTACAAGTACTTTTTGTGTACTGATATACAGATATTTTGGACCCATTGAGAAGGACATTGATACAATTATTAAAAAGTTATTTTAAATGTATCAAATTGATCTTATGATGAAACATCTGTCCTGATGGGAATTGGTTCTTTAATTCATTTATTCATTGCATGTAACCACTTATCCAGTTAAGGAGCCTACCTGGAAACACTGGGCGCAAGGCGGGATCACACCCTGCAGGGGGTGCCATTCCTTCAGAGGGCACCACACACTCACACATTCACTCACACACTCCCACCTATGGACAGTCTGGGGCAACCATTCACCTACCAACATGTGTTTTGGACCGTGGGAGGAAACCGGAGCACCAGGAGGAAACCCACACAGACACAGGGAGAACACACAAAGCTCCTCACTGACAATCACCCGGAGCAGTGACACTACCTGTTGCGCTACCATCAACATCAAAACGAGTGGAGAATACATTTGTGAAGATACATACGTACACTGTGCTCTGATGATGTGTTAAAACATACACAGTGATATAGGTGTTTTTTTTAATGCAAGGTGAGGTTTTTTTAAAATGGTGATGAATTTTCAAGTGTATAAATAAATATTTGCAAATTTGTGCATTCTAGTATGAATGTAAATATGCTTTTACCTACAGAATTTGGGCCTTTAGCTTTAGCAAATAATGATGGTAAGCTTTAACAAACATCAATGGCATTTTCCATGACATTAAGCAGTACGCTGTTTACAGCAGGATAAATAGCACCTAATACTTTCCTCTACATCTTTCTCACACACTCACATACAATACACTCACTTACGTTAATTTTGTGAAGACATACTACAGGGTGAGTCAAAAGTTGCAGGACACCCTTTTATTTAAGTACCCCATCAAGTAATGAGTGAGGGGGCCTATCTTTTAAGCTATGTCCGGAACATGGCCACCATCTTGAAAGCCGCCATATTGTATGATTATGACTTTTGACTCACACTTTATTGCCTTATCCACGAGTACTACCAGCCTAACCTTAACATATAACATTTTCTGAGGGACCCCACAAAGTGAGTAAACAGGTTTGGTTCCCACAGTGTGATAAATTACAGGTACACACATTCACACACACACACAAACTAGCTCTCTCTCTCTGTCTGTCTTTCTGTCTGTCTGTATGTCTCTCATCAAATTTCCCATGTCTGTACTGGGACCAGCCCTAATTTGTTAAGCTTTTAAGGATAAACAAGGTTTTCAGACAAGAGAGCATACCTTTGTTAGCGTGTAAGGACAGTTGTGCGACCCACGTGGCCTGCCCTAAACCAGCAGCTCTTTTAGAGGTCCACATCAACCCTAACTGGGCCTTATTTTCTGCGTTGCTACATAGTCAATCTTTTTTAATGGCAAAATCTTTTTACCCACTATCACATTTAGAGCCCTTTTCTCATGGGAACCATTTTTTTTCCACAATTTGGAGCAAATTTGCTCAGGGGAAATTATTCCTGCCTTTATTCCCCTCTCTGAGGAGATGTGTCTGTCATTATTAAGTTTACTAACATTACAGGCAAAGTGGGCTTCTCCCGTTGAGGTTGTGTATGAAACACACTGAGAGAAATGCTGTGAAATATCTGAAAATACCTTCAAATGGCACTAGTGAACTACATCAAGCAGCTGTGTGTCAGAAAGATCTCATTGCAGAGTATATGCAATTCATGTAGAAAGCAGGGATTCTGTGCTTTCACTGATTTTGTGTGTGTGTGTGTGTGTGTGTGTGTAATCAGGTGATATAATAGACCTCAAAATTGTCAAAGGTTTAAGAGGCTATATAATAAATATAATTATCAGCTGCATGTAATGTGTGCTTGTGTTGTAGATGATTAGGATTTCTGGGCTAATTTACTATTCTAAGTTCAATCAGTGAATGCAGCTTATTTACTGTTCTTTGCCGAGGATCCTGTTGAAGTATCCTTCACAGTCTGTGTCTAATATTCTTTTGCATAAACATCTGACCTGATAAAATTTCATGCACATTTCCAGAAAAAACGCCAAACACTCTCTAAAAATGTGTGATAACTGATGATCAAATGCATCACAAAAAATTTAAAACAGACAAAAAAGTGTGACAAAATATACAAATTTATACACTATTCTGAAAAGGATTTGGACAACAAATTGGAACTTGTTTCTGGATTTGACTGCATTTAACTGAATGTCTACTATTGTGGGGAAACAATGTTCTCTGGTTTGTTTACATTCAGAAGCTCCGCATCTTTTAAGGTTTAAGGGTATGTTTGAGGGGGGAAAATTGTGGTGTTTGTATGTGGCTGAAATTGAACTTGTTTGTAAGTTTTTATTCACTGTTTGAATTACTGCAGAAACCCATTTGTATGCTGAGTTGTTAAATTTTGTATCAATTTCAGTCTGTGTTTACTTTTATGCAGTTTCATTAACAACAAAAATAATCAGTATTACCCACCTGTGGAGCAGAAATAGAGCAATATCCTCAGCTCAGTTCATGCATTTCAATATTCAGAGGTCTCTTCATTGTCTAAAAAATCCATTTCAACTCATTATAAAGATATTGAATTGAACTCCTTCACTTAACGGAATGTATTTCAGATGCATCCCTACTGAAAGCAAGAGTCTCTATACCCCTCTAGCCCAAATTTCACACTGAGAAGTTGAACACTTGAGTCAGCAAAGGTTGCACCAAATTCACTTGTATATGTCTATCAATCTGCCCTGTGAAGGACTGGCGCACCCTCCAGGGTGTATTCCCGCCTTTCGCCCAATGATTCAAGGTAGGCTCTGGACCCACCGCGACCCTGAATTGGATAAGGGTTACAGATAATGAATGAATAAATGTCTATCAATCTTTCTTTCTTACTATAGGAACTTAAAATCAATTTCAGACTTATCACGACAGCACTTCTGGTCAATACTGGGTGAATTCTTGACAGAAGATTTTATAATTTTGCACACACTCTAGATCCAAAGCTGTTCACACCTCTGTACCCAATGTCCATATTCACTCAGAATCTTTTTTTCTTTTTTGCCCTGTGCCTCTGAATGCTTCATGGTTGACAGACATCATCAGTTTACGAGGACATAAAGAAACATTCTCTGACTTTCACATATCACAGCATGATTTATATACACCTCAGTCTCCTCTCACAAATGTTTGGAATTTGAAGAGCTTGACATCACCTGACAGAGCTGAAACGAGTCGTCAAGATGATTTGAAACTTCACAGGGGCATAGCTCAGCGACCTCTGTTTATGAATTTTTTCTTAAGTCTTTGATGTAAGATATAGCAAAGCTTCGTTCTTGCCTGATGCATGAGCATGACCATTATAAATTAGATAGATGGTTTGTTATGCTTTCAGCAGTTAAACATGCAGGTCTGTGCAAGGCATTCTTCTTCTAAATGATCATGGAAGATATTTGTTTGTAGTTATGAAACAAGTAGTTTGAAAGGCATTTTGATCAGTTCGTGACCTTACCGTAATTTTACAGGAAACTTACAAACAGAGTTGGTCCCACAAACAACCCCAATATGCAGGTGGCTAGTGTATAGTTACTAGGTAAAATCCATATACAGTTTTACAGATGAAATTGGTTTTATGTTTTTAATGATTGTTCCATGAATTTATTGAATAGGGTTGAGCCTTTGGACTCATTTTTATATTTGGGTATATAAGAGTATATACGCATATAACAGTTAACAAACACTAATTTGACTATTCAGTATTGACAATTTATTCATTCATCATTTGTATCCACTTTATCATTCACCACTGGAACAACATATAAAGGGAACATCTACAATTGTGGGGAACTGCAGTTCTCGCTAGTTTGTTTATATACAGAAGCTCCACATTTTTTCAAGTGGAATTGTATGTTTGAGGAGAAAAATAGCTCTTTGTACATGGCTGAAGTTGAACTAAGTTTTTATTCACTGTTTAAATTACCACAGAATCTTATTTGTAACACATGTTGTTTAGTTATGTAGCACTTTCACACTGTTTAATTTCATGCATTTAGCATTATTCTGAGTTTAGAGTGGGTTCCTAACAGCAAAAATAAGTCAATATTACACTCATATGGAGGCTGAATACAGCAATATCCTTCTCTCTATTCAGGATTTTCAACATTTGGAGGTCCTTTGCTGTTTTTCCGCCCTGAGCAGAGGGAGAGAGGTCTGACTGAGCAGCCACTTTGTTTATGCACTTGTTTACTGACATCAGTAAACATCAGTTTAAAAGGGCTTTGTAAACACATTAAACTCAGTGTCCCCCCCCCCACCCCCCAACTTCTGTGCACTCACATTGAAAAGAAAAAAACATTTGGCTCGTTCTGATTTAAAGGAACAGTTGCTTAAACTATGATGGGTGATATTGGTGCAGTAGTATTTGATCCTTGTGGTGTTTTGACCAAAGCACGTCACACTTCATTAAGACCCCAGGGAACTGTGATAACTTGTAGAGAATGGGGTTTTAACAGAGCTCTTATGTTAAGACATTAGTGTTTCATATAATATATGAACTATTTGCAGTTTTTGCAACCATCTTCAATCATATGCCTGGAAATATTGTATATTTATCGTTTTCTAATTTCCACATTGTCATTGATTTCTGTAACATGCAACAGCATTGATTAATCCTCATATAGAAATCTGTGAGGCTCTGTTCAGGCCATGAGTGAAGGAAGTTTATTCATAGTGGTCACGGCTCAGTGATGCCTGTTTATCAATGGCTTTACAGTTGTGATGAGAGATAAAGCAATGGTATTTTAACTAGGTGTTTTGTATGTGTGCCTGCGTGCGTTCCTATGTGTGTGTGTGTGTGTGTGTGTGTGTGTGTGGGAGAGATTAACCATATCACATCAGCATGTCAGGTTTTAAAACAGGTACAGGCTTTAACCTGTTCTTCAACTTCTGAAAGACAGGTGATTTATTAATGTTTGAGTGACAAAAAAGAAACGACCATATCACTAAACACAGCGTTTCCATATAAAACTGTGTTATCAGTTTTAAAGCCGCAGGTGATGGGAATTTTAATTCCTTGGAAAGTGAAAAATTTGATACCTGGCACATATTTACACACAGATACAAACCTACTAAGGTATATATATTTCCTATTTCCTGTTTTTCTGAAGACATGCTACTGTTTGTGTACTTTGTACTTGCATGAAGTGTGTGTGTGTGGGTGTATATATGTATTTCTTTGATCAGTGTTGGTCAGGTGGTCTTTACTTTGCAGGGTGGATGTTGGGTTTATTAAAGCTGTATGATGATTTTTGCTATATTTGCTTTAATGGAAATGTACTAGAATTCCTTTAGATTTCTGAGTTTAGGGTTAAATTTCTTAGACAGGGATTAAGCCTGATCCTGGACTCCACAGATTTCTGATATTGATTCCATTGAAAGTAGAGTGTAGTTCAGGACACACACACACACACACACACACACCCATATATATATATATATATATATATATATATATATATATATATATATATATATATATATATATATATATATATATTTATTTTTTTTTTTTTTTTCTGGTAACATAACCTATTTGCATAAACTCTCCGTGGTGGGGACCACACACTGATCCAAATGTGTAAAGTTGAGACACTTTTTAAGGTTAAGTTTAATGTTAGTGTAGTAATCCTTATGGATAAAGTAAAGGTAAGTCTCCACAAAATGAATGAACGTTTATGTAATTTTCTCCCAATGCATGAAAGGATATTTCTTTGTAGGTAGGTTGTGTGTGTGTTTGTGTGTGTGTGTGTGTGATCAAAGTCTTGCCTGTAGGGAGCAGTGGGGTCGCTAATAAAGCAGAGTAGTGCTGAGAGCAGGACTCCCCTCTTTATCGAGTTTCTAAAACCATGTGATAGTTTACAAGAACACCTTGCGTGCGTCACTCTCATTAAACACAATTCCTCCTTGCTTTAATAAGAACCATGGAGAAGCTGGGTGTTTTTCCCTCTCTCACCCTCTGTCTGTCTCTCTCTCTCTCTCTCTGACACACACAAACTTATAGACTGCCCATGGCATACATATTGCCGACACTGATGAGAAAAGAGGAAGGCAAAGAGCACCATGCTGAGGCACAATCCAATGGCATCCCAAACAAATATCTAATATGCTTCCAGCGACAATTCAGCAAAAACAGGGAATGTAGGCTATTCAATTCCCCACTCACCTCAAACTTGATCCAGTTTGCACTGGAGCTACAAGGCTAATGCAACAACTGATGAAAGTATCATTTAGCATTGTACAAACGTGGATCAAACCATGTTGAACTGAGAAGTTAGCTCTAACAGACTTGTTTGTGTATTTTAAAATATAGGATATGAAACAATATTCTATACATCCACTCCTAAAAGTGTCAGTCTTTGAGCAATACGTTTGTCTTACAGCATACAAAGCCCACACTACAAGATTTTAAAAATCCTAACCGATGTAGAAACCGTGAGACACCCCACAAGTAAAGACATTTTTCACAGATTTTTCAGTGCTTGATCGTTGTTAGTCCTCAAAGCCCCCACACCACACAATCCGCTCTGACTGAAATACCACACACTTTCTGATTCCACACCCTGTCGGACGGCTCTGCTCATCAAACCTTGTGGGAGTTTTTTGCGAACTGCTACATTGCGAAAACACGCTAGGGCTGTGTCTAAAAGAGAAAGTAACAGATAACCTGTGCTCTTTCTGTTAAAACGAAGGAATGTTTGTAAACATTGAACATGTTTAGGATTCACGTTAAGGGTGGCCCCGACTGCACTGGGAGAAGATTGGAGGGGTAAATATTGGATTCTGGACTGCACACACCAATTGGGAGGCCTCTTGTAATTGTTGAGAGGAGCAGATCTGCCTCAAACTTTGAGGGGGGGGGGCATTGTGCTTCCCTAATTTTTCTGTAATTTTTCTATAACAAAAAAGTCCATGACATGGAGTTTGCTTGAAGCTGCTGCATGAAAGATACTATTTTAAGTCAGTTTTGGAAGCAATTATGGTCTCAGGTGTTTGCTGGGTAAACTTTAAACAATAACACTGTAAACTACACCCGTTGGGGCAGGTTAGATATTTGTAGAACAACACACAAGTTTGCAGTCAAATCAAGCAGGTTCTTTGTTGTCGTATCCTTGTATTGTCAGGTTCAAAGAGGAGATCTCCCCTGGGACAAATTTTTTCCTCTAAAGTGCTTAACAGTTTTATACTGGGCTTTAGGGACCATACATGTTTTTCATCTGACTTTCTCCTAAACCCAGTGTGAACGCATCTTTTTGTATGTTCAGTGGCTTGGCATTTTATATTTGAAGTGAAAAGAAATTAAGAAAAGCAATGAGGATTCAGTTGTGCTCTATGGTACTAAACTAAAATACCTGCTTTTAGGTTACATTTACAGCTACATCAGATCCTATACTGTATATAATACTGAGTAAAATACAAAATGTATAATTTCAGGTCACATTAAATATGACTTGTTTTAAACATGTGAATGTATGCAAAGTAGATTTTTGTCTGCAGAACTCTATGCAACCCTCGTCTATATACAGTTTTTGTTGTTAATTTTAAAATGAAAATAGGTTAACACGTCCTTTACAGGAAACAAATTTAAACTATTTATTCATTTTATGGCATCAATTTCATGTCATATTTTTCTATTTTCCAAAGTATTTCCATGGAGTATTTCCAAGGTGTTTAGTTCCTACCAAACATTATTCTGTCAGTGTCAGTCAGTGACCTTCTTTTTTTTAACCACCACTTTCCTGATGTAATCCAGCTGTTTCTTCTAACTGTAAGATTGCGCGGGCACCTGCTGCCGTTGCATCTGTTGCGCACACCTAACCCCTGTTATGTGAGAGGACGGACGGAGAGTCATTTTGCTGCTTGTATAACTTTGTATGTGAAAAATAAATTGAATCTGAATCTGCATCTGAATTATTCAAGAAAGGACATCTGGTGACCCGGCAATCAAGGGCACCCAAAGCTTATTGATTTGTGTCGTGTGCGAAGGCTTGCATGGGGTTTCTGTTGGGTCAGAACAGCTAGTATAGCGCTCCGTAACAGCTCTCCTTATTTTGCTGTGTATGGGGCTGTGTGTCTATGAAGACCCCTTGGTTCCCTCGCTTGTGTGAGGTAGCCATGGACCTGTCGCTGGTTCCAGTCAAGTCTAGTTTATTTGTACAGTGCTTTTTTAAAAAAACTGATGTTGGTGTCCCAAAGCAGCTTTGCATGCATGGAAAATTCCAAAAATAATACAGAATGGATGACCCCAGGTGAGCAGGCCAAAGGTCACAGAGGCATGGGTAAAAAAAAAAACTCCCTCGAAGCTGGAGGAGGAAACCTTAGGAGGAACCAAGTCTCACCATCCCCCTCTGGTCAAACAAATTAGAAATGTTCACCTAGGCCCCCGGTTTGTAGGTACAAACTGCTGCGTAACAGTAACTTCCCCCAGGACCTGATTCTCTAACCAAACACGATCATCAAAATCGAACCCTTTGGAAAGTCACAGTAGTCTTATGCTTGCCCGTTTTTCCTGTTTCCAGCACTTGGAAGTAATATATCCCAGCCCTTTACAGGTAAACCTGTGGCTGATTGGTGAACATACGTGTTTATAATAAAATAATAATAGAGGTGGGCAATATGGCCCAAAAATAATATCACAATATTTCATATTTTTGCAATAATGTTATGATTGCTGATATGACAAAAAATTTCAAGGGCATACTATGGCAACAATATAGATGTTTACTTTCTGTAAGATTAGCGAGAAACTTAGATGTGCTTAGGAACATGTGTTCCATTTTTTTTTACATTTTGTTTTGTACTTTAAGGTTGTAAGGTTACAGTGTAATTATAAACTCTATTATTCTATTATCATAAAGGTATGCTTACAACCAGTTTTATGCTATCTCTTGCCCTCCTTCCTCCACCTCTTTCTCTCTCTGAGATTAGCTTGTCAGTGTGATGAGTTTAACAGTGTTGTGGAGCTTAGGCACTGGGGTTAGCACCTGAGCAGAGAGGCTTTGGGAGGGGATAAATATGCCTTTGAAGTGTGGCGGTGTGGGCAGCACCTGGGGCCAGGGAGTGATGCAGCACGACTGCCGCTTTTGTTATTCTGAGCTGTGGGCCCTTAATTGCAGCTCAGCACAAAGACAGAGGTAACATTTAAAGTTTTAAGGACTGAATGGGGGGTGTGGGGCTGATAGAAGTCTCTGGTGTTTTACATAACGGAGAGAGAGAAAGAGAGAGAGAGATGCTCCAAAAGCTTTAGTCTCATTATCTTCCCCCCTGAGGATTTCCTCTCTTTGCCCTTCTAACTCTACAAAACTAGCTAATGAACACTAACTAAAGTCTTATACTTCAGAAATGAAGCTATAACTCAGCAGAACGGCCAACAACATTTACTGTTAGAGCAAGATGGCATAAAAACACTGAAACATGGCTTAGGTATTTAACTTTAAAAGAGCTGATGTAGGCCACCAGAAGCTGCCCTCTAATCACATGATGAGGTCCATTCACACAGTGTTGCTCTAGGATATGGCTGACGAGTTTACAGGGCATCACTGTATTCTCAAAACTGCAAAATAATATACAAAAGCTGGGTGGAGAGATTGTTGCTTAAATGTAAATTTCACGTCTTTTTATTTATTATTAAGATTTTGTAGAAATTTTGAGTGAAGAAAAATATATCTGTTGTGCAAATTAGAAAGTCATTTTAATTTTATTTTAATTTGTAGAAAAAAAGACAATGTGCCTGTTTTATTTATTTATTTATTTTGAGATTTTTTGGTCAGTTAGTGAAGTATAGAGAGTTGATCGACACTTTTTTACTTTTGGCTCTCGTAGGTTGTGTATGAAATTTAAACAGAAAAGTAACAAAGGCAGAAAGGCCATAGCATGTCTGGAACGATCAGTTCCAATACTTTTTTCCATTTTCCTTGTTGTTTTACATGTTCTATGTGTAGTCTTTGAAGTTCTATTTCCCAGACATTACTCAGTTGATGTTGATGTTCTCTGACCTTGTGTGTTATATTAGGTGTTGCCATGCCACGTTCGATCCTGAGCAGTCACCCAACAGCCCGGATGAGACCAGGCAGATCAATAGAGTTTTTCTCAGTTTCAGATTAGACATCTTTACCTGATCCTTCTTTACAGAGAACCTCATGAAAAGATCATGCTGAGGCGGCAAAACAACAAAACTGTTTAACAGAGAATCACCCCTTACCCCAAGTGTAATCAGCAAAGAACTATTTGATGTCCAAAGGTGGTGCATCTGTAAATAACAAATAGTTAAAGCATAAAGTCATAGTTGGGTAAACTTAAGATATACAGGGGTTAGTCAATGAAACTGAAACAGCTGTCATTTTAGTGTGGGAGGTTTCATGGCTAAATTGGAGCAGCCTGGCGGCCAATCTTCATTAATTGCACATTGCACCAGTAAGACCATGTGCATCCAATGGTTCAAACATTGTATCCTGAAGGCGGTGCTGTGTATCAGGACGACAATGCACCAGTACACACAGCAAGACTGGTGAAAGATTGGTGTGATGAACATGAAAGTGAAGTTGAACATCTCCCATGGCCTGCACAGTCACCAGATCTAAATATTATTGAGCCACTTTGGGGTGTTTTGGAGGAGCGAGTCAGGAAACGTTTTCCTCCACCAGCATCACGTAGAGACCTGGCCACTATCCTGCAAGAAGAATGGCTTCAAATCCCTCTGACCACTGTGCAGGACTTGTATATGTCATTCCCAAGACGAATTGGTGCTGTATTGGCCACAAAAGGAGGCCCTACACCATACTAATAAATTATTGTGGTCTAAAACCAGGTGTTTCAGTTTCATTGTCCAACCCCTTTATATCAAATACATTATCAGAGGAGAAGGATACTGATAAGGTTAGAACATCAGAAACATTAGAGAAGTTGGACATTGATGTTGGATAACTAGTTCTAGTTCACAAACAAAATGGCAGTTCATCTAAAAGCTATCAAATGGTGCTATATCACTTCAATTTTCATTTCTCTATTTTTTAAGCAAAAGTACCCACTGCTTTTTTACTTTGCATTACAATTTCAGCAATCTAGAATGACTGCACTTATAAAGGTTCAATCAGATTAATAATGGTTATTAAATAGGTTGTAAACACATTAAAAGTCATTAATAATCATTTATAACGCATAAAGAGAAAGGGTAACAGGGACTTATTTGCCAAATAATGAACCCACACATCTGCACTGTTAAACCTCAGATCTTGCTGAATACTGATCTTACTTAGTTTTCTCCATCAGTAGACATCAACCTTTTGAGCACATATTTATTCAAACTTTTAACCGTTTAACCAGCAGCTTTAATCAATTAACCACTTACAGAATGTTTGTAAAGATAATGAGGTGTACCTTTACATTTGAAATGATTAAATTCACATTTGCCCCCTCCAGTGTATGTCCCTGCCTTTGCTCCGTGATTCCAGGTAGGCTCCGGACCCACCGCGACCATGAACTGGTTAAGTGGTTAATGAATGAATGAATGAATGAAATTCACATTCTCAGGTCTTAGCTTATTCTTTCCTATGGCATTTTCAGTGAGTTATCTGACACTTTCAGTATTAGACAAAAACAGGCCACAGTTTTCTTTCCTATCTCTGTGTTACAAATGGTTATTAATGACTTAAAGGTGTTTACCACTTCACTAATACCCTTGTAATTAACATATTTTAAACCATTTATAAACCTTTTAAATGGTCTTATGTTAAATTGCTACAAAAAATTCCATTCCATTGACACTGTCTAGAAAACACGTTCCATTCAGTTCAATTTAAACTTTTGAATTATTGCTTTCCTCTGCAACGTTTTCCTCCAAACATTTTGGAAATAGAAGGTTTTGTTGTAACAGAGGGAAAATGTTTTTTTATTTTTATTTTTATTTTTTTTTTGCTGAACTATCATTTGCTGTTCTTAATGCTGAAGGATGTGTGAGTGTGGGGTGGTGGGGTGGGGGTGTTGTTTGCGTATTACTAGTGTTTACCTGTGTGACAGATGAGTGGAGAGGTGTTAGAATCAGTGAGACTCAATGACTCTCTGCAGTATTGTTATTAAGGAGTCAATAGGAGTGAGTCTTGCCTACCTGCCGAGCACAAAGATCCAGAGTGGATCAAGTAGCAGGGGAATCCCAATATCAGCTCAGTTTCATAGCATTGTCCCCAGGGACATCACACACACACACACACACACACACACACACAGAGTCAGGGGCCTGCGGTGAGAGCTGGAATCATCACCAGTGTTTTTGTTATTGCTTTATCTTTTCAGCAGGCATGCATTTTGATTCTCAACTTGTGTGTGTGTGTGTGTGTGTGTGTGTGTGTGTGTGGGGAAGGATATCCTCTGTGTAGATTCGTGAAACGCAGTTGAAAGCACGGCAGATCCCCGTCGAGAAACGTTCCGGCTGAGAGACGCATCTCAGAGCGCCTTCTGATGTGGTTTTGACACAGTTTCTGGTCCGATATGCCTGAGAGAGCAAAAACAACAGTCACACACGGGCGGCAGAAACGCTTACTGTATCTGGGTGAACAGATTTGGAGAAATATGCTACGCTACATTGCATTTTACATCAGATAACATCACTGAGGTGTGTGTGCATGGCTGTCTGTGTACTGTTTTGCTCTTTTTTATAAGGCCCAAATGGCACAGTGATACAGGCAATGAGAAGAAAACATGCATTCTTTGATGTTGTGAGGATATGAGTGAGCGCCCTTGAGGAAAATGATTATTTACGTAAATAAATTATTTCCTTTTGGTTACTGAGGCTGCTAAGATGGTTAGGTTTAAAGAGTTATAGACAGGAGTATTTAGTCTATTGCATGCACAGCTCTGTGTGTGTGTGTGTGTGTGTGTGTGTGTGTGTGTGTGTGTGTGTGTGTGTGTGTGTGTGTGTGAGTATATTTGTGAATGTTTGTGTAATTTGGGTTGCCATATTCAACTCCTTGTTCCTTGTTCTTCCAGTACAGGAGAGGAGTCACGCTTTGAAATTCAAAATACTTCAACTTCAGCATTTTTAACCCAATTTCTATTTGCCTCATCTGCAGAATACTGTTGATTTTCAGAGACAAACAATATACTACAAGTTTTTCTACAAAAAATAAACATTAATCAAAATTAGTACCATACTTTTCACATACTGTCATTGTTATAATTAGTTTTTTAGACTTTTAATTGTGCATATTGTGCCCATACATATGGTCTAGAGGGGTACAAAGCCCACTAACATTGAACTGTGTAGAAATGCTGGAACTCCATCCCAGACACTCAGTCCTCGACCTCAGTAATACTCTCATGGTCGAATGCAATGTTCCATCTTCTAGTGTTAGGTCTTTCCAGATTAGAAGTTGTGTGTTTCTGAAGAAATGTTGGATGAGCAGTAACTTTTATCAAAGTAGTGTGTGTAGGGCCATAGGAAACCTTTTTATTTTTTCCATTTTCATTTCTCATGGATAGTTCTCTCCATTCTGTTTTTTTTTGTTTGTTTGTTTATTTTTATTTTTTTTTAGGTTTTAAGAAAATAAGAACAATTAAACAAAGCCAATGGCACCTTTTGTATTTATTGAAATTACTGCTAGATTTTAGCTATAGTCAAAATTATATAAACTAGATGTATGAAAGTAAATATAAACTAACAAGTATAAATTCAGCCTACCCTTTGTTGATCTCCCGCTGGCCATTGTTCAACCCAGAGGCCTGCAGTGACTGTGGCCTCGCCTCGGGCGTTTAAACATGAACAGAATTGGGGAGTGTAAGCAGGTGTCCAGGTGAGACTAACAAAGCTAAGCAGGCTACTTTCCAATTGCCTTTACTTATTGCTCGCAAATGTCCGATCGTCAGAGAACAAGCTGGATAAACGGAGGCTCAGGCTCATGACATAACAGATTTGACTCTGTATGTCTGAATTCCGTTCTTATTCTACACTTCCAAGGTTCCGTCCCTGTTCTCTGCACAGTTGAAATCACAGGACTCTACATGTATGTCCTGAGTTTACTGAACATGTTTAAAATAATGTCCATTTAAAAACAATCACATTTAAATAAGTTATCCCTGTAATGTATATTGTAGGCATCATAGAGCCCAGTGATTAACAGTTAAAAGACATTTCTTGACCCATTCTCGATACAAGATCAGTACATCTCCTAACTTCTCCTCTACTTTCTCTCTCTTTCTGCCTGTGTGTGATGTTAGGCAGGTATTTATGCTCCTCTTGTTATCAGATTACCTCCACTAGGCCACGAGCCCTGAGGCAAAATGACATAAACAGATCACAATCCATACATGACCTCAGCCTCAACACACACACACACACACACACTTCAGTGAGGGTGGAGTCCTTACCAGCCCCCAATTCCACCCCCTCCACCCCACCCCACCCCCCAACAACAGTCACCGTTACAGTATCATATTCCCAATGTGTCCTCCAGGTGGCTTCTTTTGCATTGTCCAGAAACAAAGTGTGTGCCATGTTTTAATCTTATCTCTCTGAGCTGTTGCTGTCATCCACAAGGAAGGTTTCTATTCTCTCACTCTCTCTCTTTCTGTCTGTGTGTGTGTGTGTGTGTGTGTGTGTGTGTGTGTGTGTGTGTGTGTGTGTGTGTGTAATTGCAGAGCACCTGCAATATGAATAAAATAACTAGAGAAGGAAGCAGTGCCTAGTCTAGTCTGATTGATCACTTTCAGAATGTGGTATATAACCATTAAGAAATATACACTGTACAATCACTGAATTAGAATCTCCTACATTGTATTTACACTCATTGTCCATTTTATCAGTAGTCCACCTGTTTTTTATACCCCCTTTCACCCTATTCTTTAATGGTCAGGACCCCTACAGGGCAGGTATGGTTTGTGTGGTGGATCATCCTCAGCGCTGCAGTGACTCTGACGTGGTGGTGGTGTGTTTATGCGTGTTGTGCTGTTACCGGTGGATCAGACACAGCAGTGCTACTGCAGTGTTTATACACTTTGCCCACTAACTGTCCACTCTGTTAGACACCTCTACCTTGTTGGTCCACCTTGTAGATGTGAAGTCAGGTCTGAAAAGTTCCCAATTAAAAGGTGGAAAGAAATATGGAAATCAAACAGGCTTACCATTAATCAGTAGATACTATTTATAGGTTCTGAGACAACTTTATAGAAATAAAAAGATGAATTTCATGGTTCACATTTGTGCCAGGCAGTGGCTTATTGGTAGTTTTGGCTCCTCTTTCTCCTAAAAGCTCAAGGCAAGTATTGTTTTAGGTGGGAATTTTCTGTGATGTGCTGTGTGTGTGTGTGTGTGTGTGTTTGTAAACTGTGCTGTTGAATGGGACTGTGATGGCTGAATTCTTATTGTGGTGCAATGGCCTCACCTGGCTGATAGCATCAGAGCGCCTCCCTGCACACTCTACAGCCTGGGGCAGGCCACTGTTTGTTTAAAGCTAATCACTATTAAACATCTTTCCTTTCACCCTGGCTGAAGGAGAGAGGGAAGGAGAGAAGAAAGCACTGATGCTAATCTACAGCAGAGCTCAGCTTCTGTTCTCACATTGTAGTTTTTTTTGTGTTTGTCTTTTTTTTTAATTCAACAAATAATGAAAGTTGGGAGAGGCAAAATAATTGTGCAAAATGTATATAATATTCAAAGTACATCCTTTTTATACATTCCTGTACAAAACTTCTAGAGAATTAATAAACAGCATATTCCCACTTTTCCAAAAACATTGTAGTTCTGTATTTCGTTAATATAAAAAATAAATAAATATTGTTGTTATTGTTGTTATTATTATTATTGTAGTTGTTATTATAAATAAAACTATAAATAGTTTTATTTACAGATGCCCTGGCATTAAATCATACATTCGATTGCTGATTTTTTGTACTTTCAGAATTTATATATGACATTTTCTGCAGTGCTGAGCCCAGAGCAGCAATGACAGAGCATATATACTCCTTATTACAGGTCAGTGGAGCACCACAGTCATTTTGAAGCTGTTATTTTAAGGTTAAAATAGTATTAGTTTAAATGGAGGAAACACTAAGATTCACCTTACTACAGAGTTCAAGCACTGAAGACAGCTGTGGTATATCACAAGTCAACAGTCCAATCATTCCTGTAAAACTGCTTTACAGTACATAAGGAGAGATGCTGTCATTGTGTCCAAAACTGCCCTATTCACTGTAGTTCATTATTTTGTGGTTCCACCATTTTTTATTATTGTTCAAAAACATAGTGGACCATTTTCAGGGCACGTAACAACACCACAGTGCACTACAAAAAGTAGTGTACAGCACGTGTACACAAGCAGATAGCTTACCCATAATCCACTGGGATTATTAGGTAGTGTCCAAATGGTTCACTGCTCTCCAGAATTCAGTTCCAAATTATAGCATGCCGTATGGTGAACAATATAGAGAGTGGTGAACAGGGCGCCATTTTGGACACAGCGCACGATGAATAATTACACAGTACACAGTAGGAGTGACAAGAATCCATTTACAGACTGAGGTGAAAATGAACCCAGGAACATCAAGGTTAACGTAAAAGTTATTTATAAGTATATATTCTATATAAATTAGGCAAAAAATACAGGGCAGAGCATAACATGTCAAGTCCTAGCATGAAAATAAATTACACCAATGTACTAATTTACATTGGTTAGCTACTTTTTCCTACCCATACCAAGCACCTGTCATGTGACCACCTGCCACAGATTTCACTGTTGTTTTTACTGTTTGCCTGCAGAGTATTTTTCCCTTTTTTAACATTTATTTGTTTGTTTGTTTGTTTGTTTATTCATTCATGATTAATGCAACACTGATTTATAACTGGAGTGAAAAGAGAGCTGTCTTCAGACACCCCCAAAATATATCTGAAAGTCTTCAGCGGGACACATACATTCCCAGTACACTTTAACACACACACAAACACACGCACACACACACACACACACACACACATGCACTGATGTGTATGCAGTTTAAATGTAGGGTGCTGTGGCTTTGGTGCTTAGTTATTTTTCCTACATGTCCCCAGGGTCAATGCTTTTAGTGGGACAAAATATCTGTCATGTCATGCCGAAAGTAGGAATTCCTTCTCCACTGCGAAGAGTAGAGCTGTAGTGTTGGGCGTATATTTTTGGGCAGGCTCTTTTCGGACAGCCTCTCTCTGAAGTGCCTGTGTTGCTATGTGCCAGTGAGTGTACATGAACATTCTGCTCCAGATCCTACACACACATCATTCTCCAAAAGCATGATGGTAATACACTGTGTGTGTGTGTGTGTGTGTGTGTGTGTGTGTGTGTGCCAAGAATACATCACACTAAGGGGACACAATGTAAATCGTTACATTTTAAAGTGAAGACATGTTTTATTATTCATCCACATAAGTTCGGTTAAGTTTAGAGTTAGGGTTAAGTTAGTAGTAGATTTGGAATATGTCTCAAATTCACAGATACAAGATACAGTGTGTGTGTGTGTTTGTGCACGTGTGTCTGAGAGAGAGAGAGAGAGAGAGAGAGAGAGATGGGAGTCCCTTACTCTTTTCCACCTTTTTTTTCTCTATTTTGCTATTATTTTCCCTCTCTCTCTCTCTCTCTCTCTCTCTCTCTCTCTCTCTCTCTCTCTCTCTCTTTCTCTCTCTCTCTTCCCTAATGGAAGGAGATGGTGGCCTGTTGTTTATCGTGCCAAGGTACAGTGCCATTATGCTGAAAGCAGGCTACTGCTTCCTTTTGACCCAACTTCAGATGACCACTGACAATAAGTGAGAGAAAGCATAAAGAGAGGGTTATGAGAGTATAGACACTAATAGAGCAGTAAGAGAGGAGTGACATACACACACAAACACACATACACATATAGGAATGGAATGGGGATATATAGAACTGGGGAAGAAGAGGGAGAAATTATTATTATAATTATTATTTATTCCTTAAAATTTGTGGTAATCCCTGGCAAAACAGATGTATGGTGTAGATTGATAGCCACAAGCATTTACTTACAGCTCATTGAGAAAAGAAGAAACGTTCAGCAGAAAATGTACAAACCCTTTCCAGAAATGTTGGGACCCTATGCAAAATGTGAATTAAATTAATTAATTAATGTGCAAATAATTTAAACCCAATATTTAACTGAATACAATGCAAATACAATATTTCAAAAAAATTGAATGTTGAAAAATATATGACGATTTTTAATTTGATGCCTGTATCACTTTCCAAGAAATGTTATCATTGGACAATAGACTAGTAAAGTGTAGTATACACACACACACACAGACACACACACACATATATACCGTGTTTCCCTGATAGGAAGACACCCCCGATAGTAAGACGCAGTGTGGATTTTAGGGGGGTCGGCTAATGTAAGACGTACCCCGAAAGTAAGACATAGTAAACTGTAGGTTGGAAAAATATAAGCCATAGTACCTGTACCTTTTGCTGCATTAACTGCGGGATGCGGACGGTTAGAGCGGGATGCGGACGGATCTGGAGCGGAATGAGCGGAGGGATGTGGAGGCCGCGGGAGCAGCAGTAATGTTGTCCGTGGTCCAACACGCAGCCTCAGTGCCCTCATGTGCAGCCGCTGGTGGCCGCTCTGATTGGCATGGCCATGGTTGTCATGGAATAAATCTGTTTTATCTTCCAGTATAACATATTCAAACTGTTCGTTCTTACCGTTTTTCATTGTTATACATGTTATACATGGAAATACCGTCATGATACGGTTGGTTGTAACAAGACATTCTTGGCACTTGCTTTTATAAAACTGTTTTATGGTGAATGCCATACTGTTCAGGTTGTTAATAAATGTTAATTTTATGGTTAAAACAAAAATCGACATTTTTTACCAATATAAGACATACCCCGAAAGTAAGACATAGTGGGACTTTTGGGGGTAAAAAGAATGTATGACACTGTCTTACTTTCGGGGAAAAACGGTATATATATATATATATATATATATATATATATATATATATATATATATATATATATATATATATATATATATATATATATATATATATATATATATATATATATATATTATTATTATTATTATTATTATTATTATTATTAATGACTAATAACAAAAATCTAGTAAAATAAAATTTAAAAAAGCTTAATTTGCAAAAGTTCAGTGACATGATTGATTTAAATATATCATCTCAAAAAGCCTGAGTTTTCAGAAGTTCATTTGAGGAGTGGTTCACCACTCTGAAAGACTGCATCAGCAAAATATGCAACAATGAAAGAATCGCGTTTCTCCAAACTTAAAATATTAAAGAATGTGGGGATTTCATCATTTTTATGGTACATAATATTATTAAAAGATTTTGAGAATCTGTAGAAATCTCTATAGGCAAAATCAATATTGGTTGGCCCTCAGGTGGCACTGAATTAAACGCAGAAAGTGGAAATCGCTGCATTGACTTTGTCTGTGAAACATTTTTATCTGCGAAGACGTGTAAGTTCAAGGGAACACAGACAGTTCTGGGGAACTAAGGCTTCTTTTCATTCGGAAGCTCTCCATCTTTTAAAATGATATGTTTCCGTATAAAACGGGATTGTAGAGTGTACATGGCTGAAGCTTAACATGGAGAGGGTTTTAGAACCTTCTGTCTTTGTTTCCTGCAGTTAGTGCTAAGAAATAACATGTAATAACAACTTTGTAAGAAATTAAGTAATTATGTAATTACATTTAACTAGTACAGGACAACAATAATCAATAATACCTCTTGGCTTTCAAGCGTTAATAAAGATTAATACCATGCTGTGTTTTCACAAACACACACACACGCTCCTCTACTAAAACAGATTGGCTTTGTGTCTGTAATTGGAGTGAGCAGCTCGCTCGCTCTCTCTCTCTTCCTCCCTCTCTCTCTCTCTCGCCTGCAGGCCAAAGGTGATTTTGCGTCTGTGGGTGCAATCAGCGCTGACCAATCAGTAATGGGGGTTAAGCAGCTGATCGATTGGCCAGTGTCTGCAAAGAGGCTGTGGCTCATTGGTGGTGGCGAGTTGCTGGCCGGCTCCTTTTCGACTGGCCAGTCCCCCCCATGGCCCCTCAGGGCCTGCAGGGGTCGAGAACTTTTAATTATCAGCAGCTTCTCCACTGACGTGCTGGTCAATGAGTTTAGTACCCCATCTTCACTACAGGCATGACAATGGAACACAATGAAGTGTGTGTGTTTGTGTGTGTGTCTATACACTCAATATCAACTAAAAATGAAGCCATAATAATAAGGCAAAAGAGCCGGAGTGGGAAATGGATGCTATTCCATCAAAGTGAGGTTTAAGATGTTTGTCGCACAAAAGCAATGCCTAGTGGAATGCTGTATTCGTTGTATAAACACACCTGAGGTCTTGAGGTTTTTGTGGAGGGTGATGGTCATAGTTTGGAAGAAAGGGACTATTCCAAAGGGTGTAGATGGGCAGGGAGCATCACTATTCCAATGCCTACAAGTCTTCTTAATTTGGAGGGTACGAAGGGAATGGAGACAAGTTGCATAATAAAGGAGGAGAAATTAATCGATATGTCAGTGCAAAAGACAGTGGTTTCTGGCTTTGTTGTTTGGAGAATAGCAGCATGATGTGAAATCAGGTTCAGGCATCAAAGAATGGGCATAGGGATCTACATGTTGTCTTCCAAGATTTAACTAATCCACTAGGTTCAGTGCTTCATAATCTCATATAGAAAGCATTCTTAGTCTAGTTAAAGCTTATTTTGAACATATTCAGTTTTGCTTTACTACAGGAGAGCTTGTATGTCCTGGCAGTGATTAGAAATAGTTATAATGGTTTGATGTACTGTTTTACTATTAGCGTTTATGATGATGATGGATGTAATAATTAGGGCCTCTAAATGGGTTGAAGGCAGGGAGAGGCTGCAGGATTGTTCTTGGCTACCTCCAATTAGGGCATATATGGACCACCTGACAACACTGATGACTACTGTGCTATGGATCCAGAGGTTGCTGGATGAAATTAAAGATATTTTTTAAGTGGACCCGGCTGAAATTTAAAGCTAGCAAGTCTGGAAGTTTTTCAGTCTTCTAGAATCTAATCTGATAAATCTCTTTTCAGGGAGAGAGAGTTAAGAGGTAAGATAGATGGTATGAGCAGTGCTGAATGAAAATCATGTCACAAAAGCACAAAGGAAGTGGATTTCACGAGTGGCAGTGCAGTTAGCCAAGAGATAACACAGGTGATTGGCCAAGTTAAATGCAGAAGAGTAAATATGGCATGCAACAGCAGCATTGCAAGGAAAATAAGGCCAGTGGATTTGCTGGGGGAAATCTAGAAAACTGAAGATTGCCTGACATGAGTTGTGGAAAATGGAGGCAAGTTAAAACATTCTTCCAACTCAGCAACCCCTTGGACAGTGGGTTGGGGAAGACCCTAATTTCAGATTAATTTAACTCATTGATAACATATAATACAGACAATGGGAGATGACTTGCTGATGAACTCTGAGAAGAGCTGATGGTGTTGTGGTTCCTGTTAGGAAGAGAGTGGGCTGGGCCCAATGTGTACCAGCTCATCTGAACTCCACTCTACTTATAGGAAAAAAATAGGGATGGTACCTGGTACCTTTATACTTTTCATGTACGAGCGTACGTGGTACAGACAAATTTTAGTATACTTTATGGCATATCAGTCTACAAATTTTGTGACTACATTTAAATTTTACAATCATATAAGTAATAGCTCAAACTGGGTTAACTGTCCTTTTTTTAATCACTGGACTAAACTGCTTACTGTCATTGACCTGTTGTGTAGTTACCCTAACCCTAACCTCACTTTTATTGTTTTTATGGAAATATATTTGTTATAGAGACAAACCGAGGTCCTTTTTAGAGGCATATTTATTTTAAACAGCTCCTAGAGCACAAAGGAAATGCGCTTAAACCATTTAAGGTGGAACTTAACGTCGGTGGCAGAATGTTATTGAGCAAAGTTTAAGGTAGAAAGAGTCTGAGAATGCACCATATAATGTTGAACGGAGCGTTGCACCATTTACAGTGGAGTGGGCGGTGAGTTTGTAATTCTGGCTAGTTTGCATTCTTTTTTGCCTGACACCTGTTGTTTGTTGTTAAAATTGAAGCAAAATGACTAAACCAGCCTGTTTCTCTAAAGCCATGCAATACAAGAACACGAATATCAGTTAGCCCATTCGCCTACTTTTCAGTCTTCACTCACTCCAGCATTGTGCCCAATCTCACCTTCCTTGGCCTCTCCTGGTCGAAACTCCTGGTCAAACTACATGTTCTTTTGATTTCCTAAGTATAACCCATCCTCGGCATTGAATTTAAACATAGCATTTGTCACCATAATTTTGCTTCCCCATTTTAAAATAACTAGCGATTATTCATTACAATTTTCAGAGGATTTGTGTGTATAGTTATTTTCACATAACAGATCAACAGAATACATAATATGACTTGGTCCTATGTCCATACGTTCGTATATGGACGTTATATGTGAAGCACACAATGAAAGAGAGTGGGAAAAGTTCACTTACACACCCTGTGATGATACACTGTTGTAAAAAAGCTGTTGGTAAATGGTGGAAACAGCACAAGGTGGGCAAGGGTGTGTAACAGCGCATCTGCCTCTCAGGTCTCAATCGGGGTCAAAACAAAAGCACCAGTTGAATAGAAGTGGCATGTTCCACAGCAGGTCCATAGTAAAAAGATGTTTTTACAGTCTTTGACTGCTGTTAACCGACAATACAATGACAACGGAACGAATTGCAGCTTCTGTGCTGAGGGCAGTGATGAAGTCCTCCCTGGAGTTTGTTGGCAAGTCGTAAATATCAGTCATTGGATCTTGAGTTGAGACCTTGGTTTAACTTTTCAAAAGAAGGCTCTGTTTGTAAACGCCAGAATTTTCTCAAAGAATATCTGAAAAATCACAGGGACAGGAAACATTAGCTATTTAAATGGTTTTCAGATTACATTTTGCCACAATATTAGCAACTGATAAAGCTTAATAGACTGTTGATTTCACACCCAGTTTGCCATTTTCTTATTTAACAGGCCACAGTGAAGTTAGATGAGACAGATGGTAAACAAATAGAAACAATGGAGAAATCCCTGCACAAAAAACATACCAGTCAAGGCCAACAAATGTATTATTTCAATCTCACATGCAGATCGTCTGCATGGTTAGTTCAGAAGTCATGTATAATCTCATGCGTGCCCACTTTAGTGCAGGCAATGCATAATTGTAAATGCACTTTTTTCCTCCTCCTAATTAATCACAAAAGATGTTTTATTTTGGCTGTAGCATATTTGGAGGGTGACTCAGAATGGCAAGCCAAAACACATACATCAGACTCTGCCTCCTCTCTCTCTTTCGCTCTCTCTCTCTCTCTCTCTCTCTCTCTCGCTCTCTCTCTCTGGGCCGGAGGGCATAGGCAGAAATGCTCAGCTCTGTCCTCTGCCGTCTGACTTGTTATTTTTATCTGAAGTCACTTTCCAGGCCCCTACCAGCTCCTTTAGTCTAGTGCATGTAATATTTTGACCCCTCTATCAATTCTCTCTTTTCTGTTTACCCTGGTCTCTCTCATTCACACTCTAAACAAAGCCAAACTGAGATACCAGCCTTCACATAATTTTCAGACGTAACTGCCATTAAGTACAAGGTATTTATTTTTCAAAATATACTTTAGAGGAGGTGCTTTATAAATTTAAAAAAAAGAATGGGAAAAGTAGAAAAACTGGATTTTCCTAAAGTGCAGTTGAAAGTTGCCAAGTAAGACCTGATGGGTGATCGGAACTGTCCTCATCAGATAAACAGGACAGAAGAAGTCAAGCTCCACTCTTGCTTTAGACCTGCTGCTGTTTCTGTCCACCTTTCCCCTCTGAGATGACAACCCAGCACTGAGTCTGAAAGAATGTAGAGCTGTCAAGACACTGTTAATAAGAAATAAAGGAAATAGACCCAAAAAACAATGAGCAAATCAGTCAAAGAACCCGCAGACCTCATCGTTATTGAATGTTTTATGATTACATGGATTGTGAGAAGCAGAATTTACCATGTAAGTCTTTGAAGCCTTAAAAAATTCCTCAAAGCAAGACTCTCAAAAAGGATTGAACACGGACACATTAAATACTTAATTAAATTCTGGGACACTGTCTGTGGTGAGTATGGTTTGTTTTTCCTGTGTCAGCCTGCGGTTCCTCCAGGTGCTCCAGTTTCCTCCCACACACCATTAAAACATTGTAGGTTGATTGACTATAGAAAGGTGTCCATATGTGTTAGGTTTCTGAGCCACTGTACGAAGGAACAGAGTAAAGTGCTTACAGAAAATCAATGAATAAATGAACTTAGGCTGTGTTCACAAAGGTTCACAAAGGAAGTGCGTATATGCAGATGTACATAGAGCCAATAAGTACGCAACCGGCAGAATCCAGACAGTGAGGCCAGGTTTGTGCACTGAACGTATCAGACTCATAGTCAACTTGTGGGTGGAGCGTCTGTGGCTAGTCCTGTTTGGTTCCATTCAAAAACGAAAGTGCTTTGGGTGAAACAGACATTTCCTTCTGGTCAGAGCCTGAAGAATCGTACGGTTGCGCACACGGATCAGTTTAGGAGTGTGACCTGTTCAGACTGATGTCAGATATAGGTCACATTTGTGAACAGCAGAACAAAAAGAAATCAGATTTAGGCCACATTTACCTGCTGTGGGAACATAGCCTTAGTGACAGCTTTGACTGAAAATTATATACAATTATATAAATTAAAGACTGTTGCATAGCACTGTGTATTTATGCTTCTTTGAATTCTCATATCTATGTTCTATCTATGTCTGTTAGAATCTCACTCACCCCCCACTCCCACAATCTCATTCTCTTTCTTTGGCAGAGTTCCTGTATTAGGTCCCAAGATGCTGCTGCATGTTTGTGTTTTTCACCAACTAAACTCTGTGTGTGTGTGTGTGTGTGTGTGTGTGTGTGTGTGTGTGTGTGTGTGAGAAAGAGAGAGAGAATTTCTTTCTACCTCAGTGCTTTGCCAGTTTGCTGTCTGTAATAGATGTAAACACAGAAGTGTAGACGGCACTGTGCTATTCTTAGACTATCAATAATGGCAAAGCAGTGAGCCAGACACTCCTTTGGCATCATTACAACTCTGAACCTCCTACTGCCACATCTCTCACAATTCTTCAACAAAAAAGTGAGAAACATAATTTTGTAGCGAATTTCACAAAAGAAGTCACAGATGACGTGGTTCTTTTTAAACTGATCATTTTATTAAAACTTGTTTTGAAGAGTATCATACACTGTCAAAATAAAAAACCTGTCACGGTGGTGGTACCCTCAAGGGAACATATTCAGTGCTTTTAGTTAGGGAACATAATTGTACATTTTTTTTTTTTTTTTTAAAGTGTGTTGATTTCATACGCCCCAGTTTATCTCCAGAATTATATAATGTTCTTATAATTAACACATTTCTGTAATGAAAGTTTACAAATGTTAACCTCTCCTTCTAGACAAGGGAATGTAGTGTACCTTTAAGGAACTTGACTTTAAAACCACTGTTATATCTTTAAAGTTGCATTTACACTCTGTGTACCATTATGTGACAATGAATGTATAGTGTTGTTACTAGCATGTTAGCTTGTGGCTAGTGTGTTTCCATGAGGCTAGCATGTAGCTCGAATATTACTTTGAGCCACTATTAAGAACTTTTTCAGCCCAGATAATGTTCTTTTAGAAAAATAGATGAAATGTATAAAATGTATAAAAATCGATCGTACATAATGCAGACAAATTCTTTTTTTTTTTTCTAAGGAGAAAGGGGTGCTGGGATTTTGTACATGTGTGTGGTGGGGTTTGGGAGGCAGGCAGTGTCAGCAAAGGTAGTACTGGAACAAGAGGAAGATTGTTCCCCTCGTCTCACCCTCCAAATAGACAAGAGGCAGGCAGCTTGCTGAGCTGAGCGTGAAATCTCATTGCAGACATGAGTGACTGTCAGAACAGAATGGCACTTTGACCTCAGACGCTCCCACATCAGCTGCTTCGGAGGTTAAGGCTCTCGAATGAAGTGTGATTAATGCCAGTAAGGTTGCAGAAAAAAGAGTATAATAACTTTGTATTAATTCAGATTTTAAAAAGAAGGAATTGGGTCCTAAGTGCATTCTATTTGTCTAAATATTCCATATTGGGAATAAAAATAGTTACACTTCGACTGGATCATTAATAATCCTAATCACAGTCCCCACCCATCTATAGCTAACAATGCTCTCTCACTGTCTCTGAGACCACCGTCAGCGTGCGTTCTCCCCCTCTCTGAGATTTGACCACTGCTGTGGGGGTCCAGAGCTCCCTTCTGGATTGATAAGTGTGGGAAGGAAACGTGTGGGCGCCAGGATCTCCCCATATGGAGCCACAATTACTTCTTTGTCTCAGCACAGCATTAGCATTGTGCTAGTCAGGGGCTCAAGAGGTTCCTGAGGACGCCCTCCCGGGATGCCCGGACTTTGGTCGGAGCCACTGAGCCACCAGGAATCACCCAGGTCCCTCCAGAGAGACGCTCTGCTGAATTAGCCACCGCCGTTATGTCATTGTTCCCTCTACGTGGTGTGACTGAGGGCCGGTCAGTAATGGGGGGGACACCTTGATTGATAGGCAGGGTTAGGGTAGGGCCTGTCACTGAGGTTAACTTATTGCATATGTAACCCATTCAATGGGGCTGCTGGGACAAAACACTCGGCAGTGCTCTGATCCAACCCAGTGTGGGGCTAATAAAGATACAATGTTAATGGACTGAGTTGTAGCTTGGCTTGAATCTCATGATGTGTTACTCCCTATTGTCCACACCTGGATACAGTCAGAAGTTTAGCTCACATAGAATGCCTACTCAACCTTGGTTTGATTCATTAGAAGGTGCTGGTCTGTGGTTTTTCTCTGTCTATCTGTAAGAGCTAAGAGAATAGAGTAGCTCTGCTTTTTATATCTCTGGCTACATTCACATTACCAGGCTAAAGTGACTCAAATCTGATTTTTTTTTTCTCTAATGGGACTCAGATCTGATCTTTTCAGTGCTGTGTGGACATATCAAATCAGATTTGAATCAATTTGCGGTCCTAGATCACATACACGCCGGTTCCTAAAGCCTGGATGAAATAGGGAGGGTTGTGTCAGGAAGGGCATCCGGCGTAAAACCTTGCCAAATTGATGGTGCGGATTGGTTGATGCACTGTGGCGACCCCTGACAGGAGCAGCCAAAGGAAGAAGTTCTAGATCGCATACATGTGTGATTAGTGGCCTTGTGACCTGAATGTGAACAGCTAGATCGGGTTATATGCGTATTTTGCGCCTAGGGCTTTTGCCTCAGCACTGGCAGCGCAGCAAAACAATAACGGAGAAAAGGCTTGAGTGCCATATAGCACCAACCCTCTACTTAGTGCACTTCACTGATTATAAAACTAAAACTACACTCAGAGAAGGCACTAAAATAACGATCTCTGCATGTACGTTGTGTGCATTGTAAAGGGTGTAGGACATTTGGGATGTACTGCGAGCCAGCAGGATTTTTTTTCTAATCATGTACAGTCAATGAGTGTTTTTGCTGTCCTTTGCTGTTTGCTTTGAAAGTAGTCTTTGATACAGAGCACAATGTTAGTGTAAAGAAAGAGGTCACTAAAACAACCATTAACAAGTCGTACTGATACCAGACAAGTGTTGTAAAGCACCAGTTTGCCTAATCTATCCCTACTGCAGCTGGGGATTGAGGAGCTCTAGAGTGGGAAGATGCATGAGAGGATGTGGTCCTAATGACAGATGTACCCAAGTGGGTCCCAGCGCAGAGCTACATCAGCAGGTATACTGCCTGACAGACAAGTGTCTCAGAGTGGAGCTGTCATAAGCCTCTGTCCCAGGTACAGAGTGTGAGTTGAGGTGTGAGATTAAAAAGAAAAACAAGAACAGAAGATATTGTATTGTATTGTATTATATAAGGATAAATGAGAAGTAAAAAGGAGTGAAAAAGGGGACAGCCTTGCCATACCACAGTGTAAGAGCCCTGCGTACAGACATCTGGGCTTCTAATTGTAATGGGGTCAAGATCTGACAAGATCGTGATGAATGACTGCCTAATCTATTCACTTCCTCTGGTCAAGTGATACGGCAGTGGGTGGTGAGAGGCTGCTCACTTCGATTTGGGCCTGAAGTATCAGAAATTCATCATTCCATATTACACTCTGTAGCGGCCAGAATCGGATCCATCACTTGGCTACGCGCTCCTAAAGAAAAGGTTAATGTGCCATCAAAATGTGATCATAAGATGGTGGTTAAAGATGGGTTGAACTTGCTGTGAACCCAGCTTGAGTGTTGTACACCTAGCCCTGCTGGTCACATTAAAACAGGAAGATGGTTGGTGGGATAGTGATGTAAAAAAAAAAAAAAAAAGCCAGGTTGGTCAATTAACATTAAAGGTGACGTTCACGATTTTAATCAACATTTTAAAATTCTGAGGATGTTTTTTCACAATTTACTAGCTCTCCTGTCTGTTTGCACACTGGAAACTGGCTCCAGTGTCTGTAAATGGCTTAAAAACAAGCGGTTTTGGTCTGATATGCTAGGTTTTCTCTCTCTGCTCATGACAGAGAAATGGCATCTGGAGATGTTTAGACAACAGAGAACTCCAAATGTTGAAAAGTACAAACTAAAATGAGGATATTGATCTAATCCTGCTCCATAGGTGGGTAATATTGACTTATATTTTCTGTTTCAGACTACTTACGGTAGCACTGATTCAGGAGAGCACAAATTGCATGACTATAAACACAGACCAAAGGTGCTCAAGTAACAAATAAATATCTGTGGTAACAGTGAATAAAAACTTATAGACAAGTTAAGTCTCAGCCACGAATAGAGTTTTTTCTTTTTCCCAAACGTACCATTCCACATTAAAACATGCCAAGCTTCTGAACGTAAACAAACCAGAGAGAACAGCACTTCCCCAGAATTGTCGCTGTGGCCTTTAAAACTGGTGTATGTTCTTCCATTTCATATTGTAGGCTAAAGTAGGATTTTACAGACCTTCAACTCGCTATGCAATTGTTAATGTATTAATGTATATGTGGGGACCAAAGACTGGGAGAACAATGCTTTAAGACAATGAAACGTGGCAGCAATTGAACAGCTTTGTCAAGGCATCTTGCCAAATGTCTTATATGCATTTAAATTTAATGCTCATCTAACCTCACATGCGTTTACGTTCTACCCTGCAAACACAGACAAACTGCTTCTAACAGATAACATGCGGTTTGTGTCCTTTACGATGTGGCTGAATGTGTTACTTTCTTTACAAGCTTTCCTGCCCTGCGCGCTCTAACCTAAAGCTTGCTCTCGCTCCCTCATACTCTAACAATTGGCTCAGCTGCCAGCACTGCCTGCCCACATAAGTCACCACATGATTGCCATCCTTCTACCCCTTGACCACCTTCTAGTGCTAAAAGGAACAGATAATGCATTGTGGGCTTGTCTGGAGGGCCTCTGCCCCCTATTAAGTGTATGTGACGCCCAGCTGCTTAGGCCGTGTCCTGCAGACTATAGCCCATTGTGCGGTAAGAGGACGGTGGCTTTGGTCACATTTCAGCCCACTGTGCTCCTGTTGATGATCTATGGCTGAGCAGCAGGGCTGGCCTGGGCCAGACACTAAAGAACTCAGCAGGACTCTTCTCCTGGGGTTGACCAATAGCCTCTTGGCTTCTGGTTCAAACCATAGTGTCTTAAATGAATGACTTGTCCTTCAAGACTATAAAAGCTCATCTGGCTGATAATGCACATCTCGATCTTTCCTTAAGAGGCATCATTCACATTGACAAAAAATCAAAAATGAATCTGTGTTAAGGATGCATTGCCCTTGCAACTGTGAAAGCGCCCAAGAATTCTTTGCTTTACCCAAACAACATTCTTACCTCTTAAGCTTTAGCTCAGTCTAAAGGCACTTTTCCATGGTATGGCATAAGCTCAGCTTGGCAGGGTTTGATGTGCTTTTCCCTGGTCACATTTCCACCACCACAGCTGCTCTGCGAAATGTAGCCAGTGATGGCGCAAAACTCTAACTCTGACAGGAACTGCAGCTGTAACTTGGGTGCTGTTTATTAGTCATATATTCTTGTGGGTTTTTTTGTTGTTGTTTTTTTTTTTTTGACTGAACGCGGCTCCATTCTCACAAGTCAGCAATTTTTTTTTGTTGTTACACATCTGCCTCTCACCAGAGTTTTAGGTTGGCCATCAATCCAAGGGGTGTTTGAACCTCTTCAAAAGACCATGGCATAATTTTACAAGCTGCCAATGTGAGTCAGATAAAAACAAATGTGATGGCTACTGGAGCTTGTAGATTTTACAAGCGACTAGTTTGTGATGGAAGTCTGCATTTCACAGTGCAGACAAGTCCCTCTAGCCAATCAGCACTCTGCAAGGTTTACATGTCAGGTTTAGTCCCAAAAAAGGGTCCAGGTACCAGATTTGCCTAATAGAAAAGCAAAGGAGCAGAGACCAGTTGAGTTGAGTAGTGACCATCCAGTGGAAAAGTGCCACTTTTACATATTTTTTTGTATAAAAGACTAGCTCAATTACAATGCTGTGGCAGTCTGATTTACACGAGTACATCCTTCAGAATATGCTATGATGGTTGTTCCTTTCAAGCCTACAAAATTCAGATCCCTTATACTTTTTGTTTGTTTTTGTTGCTAAGCCCAAATATCTAAATGAAACTTCTGTTCATGTATATTTCTTGATTTCAGCTGCCCATGGTTTCATTTAATATTGGTGGAGATGACTAGCAAAATGGATCTACGTGAATTATAGTTTTATTCAACTCTTCAGATGCTGCTGATGTCATAACGCTGATATAATACGTATGGTGAAGCAGGAAATTGCAAAAACTTTGTGTGATCCAAGCATTTATAAGTTTAAATTAGTGCTGTTAACGGTAATGAGTTAATCTGGAAATATTAATGCGCAAATTAATTGTTTTACCAAATTTGACCACAATTTCCTCCCATAATTCACTCTTTTTAGTGACACATTAGCGGTTGAATTATCGCTACTGTTGAGTTCAGTAGGTAGATTATATCAAATCTATGCTGAAATACAGATTAATTCTCATAACTACCTCACCCTTAACCACTCTCTTTTGCTTTCTCACTTGCACGTGCACACACACACACACACACACACACGCACGCACAAAGAGATGCTGCGAAAAGTTTAGGATTTTTATTTTCTTTTCTCATGCCATGCTAAATTCAACATTTATCTGTAATAAAGTTTTGAAGCTGGAATATGGAGGTGTTGTATTGTCAGAACTGTCAGCTGCACGCTGCAATTTTCTCATTGTTAGATCATAACTCTCTTTCTCTCTCTCTGAAACTTTTACTCAGCAAATTAAGAAATCTGAATTCAAAAATATCATGAAAACAATAAAGTAAAAAGAAAGGTTTCCTCTAACCAGTCTGTCATGCATCCAACTCTACACATTTAGGTTTTATCTCCTTTTGAAAAAGAGAATGTCATTGTGATCAGATGCAGTTTTTTAATCGATTGACCCCACTAGTGTAAATCAATCTTGTGTGGCATCTAATCTTAAATACTAAAAGACTCTTTACTGTTTACATTATCGTCGTCTAGTTAGACTAGCATTCTTAACTAGTCACCGGTGTGTATGCAAATGTATTCTGTGACTGAATTTTTGACACATTTTCATGCCCGACCTATTAGGTATTACTCACAATGACTCCTTCCTTTACTTAATGGCTTCTGTTAAATGGAAACTACATTTCATAAACTTTGACATATAAAGATTTATGAGACTCATGTCGTCCATTAAGGCAAATGCATTATTGTCAGCATCACTTTTTTTATTTATTTAATATCCAGAGTCATGTGGCTCCCTAACTGTCTCGAACTGCTGAGAAGCATTTTTGGAGCATCTCACAGCAGAGCATTTGTGCATTATTAAGTCAGCTGGCACGGTGGAGTGTTTGGTTACCCACCACAGCCATAAAGCTCATATTAGCGGTTTGCTTTATGAGCACTTCTAACAGTGAGTGACAGTTTCTGCGTGCATCCGAGCAGACCATCCAGAACACTGCGTGGTTGATCATGTCAAGCACTCAATATATTAAAACAAAGAAATGAATAAAAATCCTTCTGTATTGTCAAAGGACTCAATACAAAGGCTGTAGCCCAGAGTGAAATTTCAACCTCTCCTCTGTTCTTCAAAACAAAATGAGTAGGTTCTTCTAGTATTTTCAAATCCGCTTAAAATTAACAGAACTTCACTTCTGTTTGTATGTGTATGGACGGAAACACACACACACACACACACACACACACATGGGCACATACAAATCTGTGCAGACACCTGCTTTTAAAGCTCTGTGAAAGCATTCGCCAAAACCACAGTTCCTTCCACGTGTGGTTTTGTTGTGTTTTGCTTCATTACTGCATTTTCGCTTGATTTGTTGTTTGTGTCTGTGTGTGTGTGTGTGTGTGTGTGCTGTTTTTCATTTCTCTTTCTTTTGTTGCTATTGCCTTTCACAGTTTTCCCTCAAAATAATGGGACTGTGCCAATGATGATGATAACACCAGTAAAGATTACAGTAATCAGCTCTTAATTATGGCACTCTGAGGATCCGTGTTGTGATTTTCAACAACCAAGCAAGAAGGGAGGTGTGTGTGTGTGCGTGAGGGGTTTGGGAGGGGGGTTGTGAGCTGGGGTGATGTTGGGGAAGGGGCTAAGCAGGAGCAAATGCTTTTCTTTTAAAAAGCACGACGCTTGATTGTAGTGTAAGGTTTGGGTTAATTGCATCCAGAGCCGTGGCGAAGGAACAGATGCCACCCTTGTGCATCAATAAATGCTTATAAGTAACTTATTTGGAGCTGTCTGCCACGAAAGGAAATGGCATGACTTTAAGCGCAAGTAGCCCCAGGCCACTCTCCTGCTCTTTGTCTTGTCATCCCACATCTTTGAATCTATTCAGTGCCTCCAAGTAAATAGCCCCAGACAACAGGGCACACTGAAAAAATAAAAATAAATAAAATACAAATATGCATGCTTTACAGGCATGCTACTCTCATTATTAGGCTGTCGCACTTCAAAAGCATGTCATTGTTATAAATGACGGATTACTCATGTGTCTCAGTTTGAAGATGCAAGCACGGTTTAGTTTGATACGTCTTTCACCTGCATTGTTTTTTTTCCCCTCGTTACGTAATAATTACAGAGGAGAAAACAATCTGCAGAGAAAGGTTGGTTGTTAAATTACAGACTGTATTTTTTTTTTTCTTGTTTTATTCTGCTCAGATTTGACTGCAGGGTACATTTAAACTGGCCTTAACAAATCGCAGAGAAACAATGCAACAGAGCTGAAATATTGCTTTATTTTGACAGATGTCTTAATGCAGTCTTAATGCATAAGTGTGTTACAGATTTTTTTTTTCTTTTTTATCTTTTTTTTAAATAAGTAGAATGTGTTTTCACGCAGATGAGGTTGTGATACTAGATGTTAGAGAGAGAGAGAGAGAGAGAGAGAGAGATTGTCTTCTTTGAAGTCAAACTGTCAAATAGTTTGTATGATGCTTGCCCCCATTGTTATGGCTCTACACTTCAACTGTCAACGAGTGTCATTCAGACTTTCATTTTTCTGACCCTATCTCTCTCTCGTATCTGTCTATCTCTCTCTCTCTCTCATTCTGGCTTTTCAACCTGGCCTTGTTCTTCTTTATTTCTCTCTCTAGCACATATACACACACGTATAGACAGTGTTGCAGCTATTAAAGAGCAGAATGTCTGGTTAATCGAGTCAGATTTGCATACAAGAGTACATACTGGCCGTAGCGCTGTTTCATATAGATGATGTAAGAGGAAGAAAGCAAAGGCCGAACACACAGGAAGTTCTGGTCAGGTGGGTTTTTATTAAAGATCTGCAAGGGCACTTGCACTTCAAAGTCTGCAAATGTTTACACTACTAGAAAGACACGGCCTAAAACTCCTTCATTCCTAAGGGCACATTAAAGCTCGTCGTAATTTTTTAATATGATTAATCGCACATATAACTCCCATACCAGCACCTGACATGAGATTCCTTCTCAGATCTTTTTCGGCAGAGTAACTGTATCATTAAAATTAGAACTGTTTACTCAGTAATGACTCAGTTTACACAGCGGCTGACAGTTACTTTAGCAAATACATAAACAGAACATATATAAAGAGCATTACTTAACTTCTATAAGATAATATTTGACATGCAGCTCATTTGTTCAGTTTCTGAAGATGAGTGTGTGTCAGAAATGTGTCTAAATGTGATATTAAATCTGCTTAATTGGCAGTTTCGAATGGTTGAACAGCTAATTAAAGGAATGTCTAGCATTGTGGGGAATCCCTGTTCTATCTGGTTTGTTTACGTTCGGAATCTCTTCATCTTTTAAGGTGGAAAAGTGTGTTTGAGGGAGAAAAAACAATCATAGTTTGAAAGTGGTTGAATTGGATAAGCGGTTACAGATAATGAATGAATGAATGAATGAATGAATGAATGAATGAATGAAGCTTAACTTATCTGTAAGTTTTTGTTCACTGTTTTAATTACTAAACTCATTTGTAACTTGAGTTGTTTAGTTGGTCTGTGTTTACTTTCATGCAGTTAACACTCTTCCGAATTTATAGTCAGTTTCATCTACATCACCAGTGGGAGCAGGAATAGAGAAATATAGTTTTTCTTTGTTTTTTACACATTTCTAGACACTGGGGCTTTGTAAAGACATTAGGTGTCAAGTGCACAAACAGACTGTAGAGCTAGCAAATGGTGAGGAGAATTTCATAAAAATGTTTTTTGATTAAAATTGTGAACGTTGCCTTTAAATGTGTAGGATTTTCCCTCCTACAAAACTAGTCATTTCATGAAACGTAAAAATTTTTCTAGGAAACAATTCCTGCAAATTTTCTTATAAAAATTAAAGCAAGTCGCCTGGGAAGAATGGATACCACAATAAAGGCCAAGCGTAGACAAATACTGAGCCATTTGGTGTCAAATTCAAAATCTGTATTTTTTTAAACAAATGAATTAAACTGAGCTGATTTGACTAGATTAATCAAATTAATGCTATGTTCTAACTTTATGGTGTGTTTTCATAGGGAGGAAAGAAATGTAAATAGTGTTTTACTCCAAATTTGTTTATGTTGGCCACATGTTACTTTTGCTTTGCAGCTGCATGTTGTTCGGAAAATTTTAAATGACCATAGTCCACACTGATTAACAGCCCAAACGGCTAATGTATCTGTATACAAATTCTTTTTAGACCTTTTGTTCCATGCAAAAGGTAAATACACACATATTACAAGAATACAGGCAGAGACACATGAGTAAACAAGCATGCAGTTGTAAATACAAACAGAATATTAACACATTATACAACTGTTTGTAGCCTAATGCACGCGCACGCGCACACACTCACACACACACACACACACACACACACACACATATTGTGAGAAGGAAAGAGGAGGTCATGCATGACACTTCTTGATGGAAGATATATTAGCAGTATTAACAGTGAACGACATGGAAGTTAGAAGTGAAGAACGCAAAGCTTTGAGGTGCTGCAGGTCTATAGCCGGCTGCCACGTTTTCCATGACATCATCCATCAGGCATTAACCCTATTAACAAGTCATTATTCCCTGGTTTTGTTTCTCTCTCTCTCTCTCTCTTTCTCTTACACACACAAACACACACACGCGTCTCTCTATCTCTTTCTGCTTTGTGGCCATTGTTTTCTATTTTTGCCTCACATTTTCTCTCTTAATGTTGAACAAGCTATATTTAGGGTTTGGAGCAACAAGCTGTCATTCAACAAATGGCTTTTTCTGGTAAGGCCTTTCTTATTTCAGAAAGACACTGCCAGTCCCTACCCTGCTTTGATTAAAACAGTATGGCTTCTTAGTGAAACTGTCCGGTTGCTAAACTAGTTCAGACCTGTCATGCATTGAAAAGAATTGTTGCATTATTTAATCAGAATCACTATGATGTAGACCCCAAGCTGCTAAGCAGTTGAAATCCTATATCAAGCAAGAATGGGAAGCATTTCACTTTCAGAACAACAGCAGTTGGTATCCTCAGTTCCCAAATGTTTACAGATTGTTTTTAAATGCAGAGGTATTAAACACGGTATTAAACAACCCCCTGTTCAGGCCTTTTTGGAACATGTTGTTGGCATCCAATACAAAATGGGCATGTATTAATAAAAAATAAATAAATAAACATTCACAGTTTAATTGTTGTCTCATCACTATTGTCTATTCAGTTTAGGGTGTAAATGGTCATTGGTCAATGGTCATTGCATTGTGTGTGTGTGTGTGTGTGTGTGTGTATATATATATATATATATATATATATAGAAAAACACACATTGAATTCATGTTAGCTATTATTTCCAAAACTCTTCTCAAGAACCTGTGCTACTGATGGGATTAAAAATGATAAAAAGAAATAAAAAGTAAATTTAGAAAATTAAGAAAGTTTAAGAATTTTTAATATACTTCTGTCACACTGGAATTTATTAGTGCAATAAATTCTTGAGCAGTATCATTGTCCCGCCATTGTATTGTGTGTGTGTGTGTGTGTGTGTGCGCGCGTGCGCGCAGGTTCATGTGCATGCATGTGTGTTTGTATGTGTCTGTATTTCCTTTGTGTGGCATTTTGCCAGGGACCTGGTCGTGCATTTCCTCTGCAGGCTAATTTGTGGCCTCATTCTTAACAGTGACTGAGCACAGACGCTCCATACAGAACAGCCTTCCCCTGCCCTCTGTGTTTGTGTGTGTGTGTGTGTGTGTGTGTTTGTTCGCATTTACATGTGATTCAGTAGGCAGCAGTCTATATATGCTGTGTGTGTTTGTGTGTGTGGGGGGGTCATTTGTATGTAAAATGTATGTAAAATATACATACATATATAACAAACACACTATCAGCCACTAGATTAAAATCACTGACAGTTAAAGTGAATGACATTATCTCGTTATAAAGACAGTGGGTTGAATATGTTAGTTAATTTCTGAAGTCCATGCGCTAGAAGCAGAAAGAAACAATAAACATGAGGAGAGAAGTAACTTTGGCCAAGGCCTCACTGTGATGTTCATGTGTTTTGGTTTTCTTGTGGTGTATTTGTGGTAAACAGTGGTTAATACCTACCAAGTTGTGGTCCAAGGCAGGGGAGCAGCTGAACAGGAAACAGTGTCATGGGCGCTCAAGGCTCACTGATGCACTACATGAGCAAAGGCTAGCTCATGTGGTCTGATTCCACAGAAGAGTTACATTAGCACCCATTGCTGTCGGTTCACCACTTATCAATTCCTGGCACATTTTTTGTAGTCACTAACAAGGAACAATCCAAAAAGCTTGTTTTGCAGATGCTCTGACCTAAACATTTCTAAATGCTAGGTTCACAGTTTTACTCTAAACACACTTTTAATAAAATTCTGAATATGTTTCCACACCATTTGCTAGCTCCCCACTCTGAAAAAAGTTGAATATATTAACGAAGCTCCCGTGTCTGTAAATGAGTAAAAAACTAAATGTGTCGGTATGCTAGGATTTTTCTCTCTGCTCACAACATAGAAACTGAGATGAGGATTGCTTTATTCCTGCACAATAAGTGGGTAATATTGACTTATTTTTGCTGTAGATGGAACTGACTCTAAATTCAGGGGTGCGCTAACAGCATCAAAGTAAACACAGACTGAAAGTGCTACAAAACTAAACAACTTGAGTGACACAAGTTTCTGTGGGAAATTCAAACAGTGAATAAAAGCTTACAGAGAAGTTAAACATAATGTTCCACCTTTAAAGATGCAGAGCCTCTGAACATAAACTAACCAGAGAGAACAGCATTGTCCCATCATTGTAGATGTTGCCTTTGACATAGTCCACTTCTGCATCAAGAAATGCCACATGAAACTTATACATGGAGAAAGCCATACATCAGTTTTATGTAGAAATGCTTCTGTGTTCTCTGGGCCAATAGCTCGCTTCCAACCGTTTTAAAGATGGTGGAACTCTGTGCTGTGGTCAGATAAGACCACTTTTCCACTTTTTTGTGAGAAATAAAAGAACAAACCAGAGTGTAAACATCTGTCATGGTGTGGGGTTTATCCGTGCCTTTGGCATGGGTGACTTGCATATACAACAAGTTACAACTGATGCTGAAGCATTGGAATTTTAGCGAGACATACACTGCCATCAAAGTGATGTCTTTTCCCAGGACTCAACAATGCAAGTTAATGCCAGACCTCATTCTGTATGTGCTACAACAGCATGGCTTTGTAGACACAGTCTGTGTGCTTGAGTGGCCTGCCTGCTCTCGAGATCTGTCTCCTGTGGTGCATCATGAACAAGAGAATCAGACAGTGGTGAGTGGAATTTTGAACAGCTAAAGACTTGTATCAAGCAAGAATGGGCATAAATTCCACCTGTTAAATTTAAGTCAAGTCACATTTATTTGTATGGCTTTTTTTTCAACCTGATGGTGTCACCAAGCAACTTTACAGAAGTTGAGAATTAAAACAAAATCTAAACAAATATTAATTTAGCAGTGTGTATCCTCAGTTCCCAAACAATATAAAGTGTGTTAACCCCTAATTAGTTTTGAGTTCACTGCAAGTGTTACCTTTTTAATTAGTTTATATTTATACAAAATACATTAAAGCTGGATATTGGTATTTATTAGTAGTAGTAGTGGTAGTATTGTTATTATTATTATTATTTCTGTGAAATGATAGTTCAAGAACAATAAATATTTACATATTCTTGTTTTTATTACATTACAAAAATTTGAATTCACTAACCCTTGAGTCCAGTTGACTACATCACCTTTAGGTCACTGTGTCTAAGACCAAAATTCTAAATCCACTCAGAATAAGGTTGTGGAGCAGTGGAACTGTTTTCTCTTGAGTGAGACACAAATATTCCTATAGCTGAATACCATTAAATTCTCACAGCAATGTTTCGACATCTCATCTAAAGTCTATTGCGAAGAGTAGAGTACAATGCAGAATGGCCTACACTCTTAATGCTTTAATGAAATTCATTTGTGTTAAAAAAATAAATAAATAAATAAATAAAAAAACACGGGCTATACACAGATGTTCATTACGTCGGTTAAAGAAGTAGGATACAGCATTCCCCTGTTGTTTTCCAGGTATTTTCCAAACTCCATCTAAAGAAAGTCCAGTTTCAGCTGTTTGCTGGACATAAGAAACAAGGAAATGAGGAAAAAGCCTAGACCAAGCACAAGAAATACTCCAGAGCCCAGAAGGGTTCTGTACACCTGAAGACAAAATGGAAGGAAATGCTCACTTGAAGGAAAACAGCATGGCCATTCTTTACATCAATAGAGTCCTAAACAACAGTTTAACACTACAAGCGCCATGCAGTTTTCACCTAAAAAAGCATTTAACTGATATTAATGTGACCTCTCTTCCCATTTTAACACGTATTCCCCATAAATGTTTGATGTTCTTATTAATGTAAAATTGTGTTTAAAACATTTAGGTTAGGCCGTGCTCTTGTATTCTTTTTATAATTTTTAGTAATTGCTTTGGAATAATGTTGTGTAAAGCATGAATATTTCAAGTAGAAAAGCAACATAACCATGCTTAAATTCAAGCAACACTTCAAGCCTTATACCCCCCACCTGCCCCTAGAATGAAGGACCAGCGGTGCACATGTTTTTGTGGTAAGCCTCACAGGGGGTTCTTAGGGGTGTTGGATTGATAATGGGTGGTATTTGGTCTAAAACGCTGAGAATCTCTGCCATAGAAGAACCCCTTTAGGTTCCGTAAAGAGCCATTTTTGCGAATACATTTTAATGGGAAAAGAAGCCTAAGATGGATTTAAAAATTTTGAAAAACTTCTTCACCCTCACATCTCTTAAACAAACACGGTTCTTTATGGAACCAAAAGTGGCTCTTCTATGGCATCGTTCAAAGAACCTTTTGTAGCACTGTCCCAGTCACTGCATGTTTTATAGCATGCTTTGGGCAATTTAATGTCAGAATGAAATTTTGTTCTCACTGTAGCGGTAAAACAATGTAATCATGTCTGTGTAAATATACAGCATATAATATCACGACATGCTCAACTCTGGATGAGTGGAGGAAAATGGGGTTTTGGTGAAGTTTGCAGATGGTATATTCTCCCTGCGGAGAACAGTAAGTGAGGATTCACCCACGTCAGCACTAAGTGATAGGAAGCTCCCCCTGAGGAATGCTCTGCAGCTCCGTCAGATGTATAGATGGAGCGAAGGCTCAGGCCCTGCAGTCTGCCTGACGAGACTGACTGCTAAAACAATGTGTTCACAACGAATAAGACTCTCTAATCCAAGGTGTCTGTCCTCCGCTCCGAGGCAGAAGAGGGAGCCGAGTGGAGAGGAACCATATTTTAATGTCGCTGAAAATTACGCCCCACTATTTGTCAGCAATGTTGGGCACCAGCAGAACCCACGTGGCATATACTTTTCTCCTTATCTTTTTTTGATCTAATTTCTCTCACCTCCTTTCCGCCCTCTCCCCCCGTCCTCCTCCTTCCTTTCCCCCTGAAATTGATTTCTTCTTGTTTGTCTTGGCAGTAATATGATCAGTGAAAGGATTACATTTCAATGGCATACCACCTTCAACCCCAGGCAAATGATTTGTCCAAACTTAATAATAAAATACTTAGGATGTATTGTCAAAGGTAAACAGTAGTTGTAATAAAACGGCGCCCCGGGGTGGCGAGTTTCTTATAACTTGTAAAACCCTATTTGTGTTGGCCTCCACACCCAGGTTCTCCACACCATTATGATAAAATGTATCCCATTTAAGTGAGAGAGAGCTCAGTAAAAGCCATGTGGCAGCTGAGGGAGACCCGGAGAACAGTTAGTTTAGTCTCACCAGGGCCAACAAACACTCATCAATCAGTGAACCTCAGTCCGACACGCTCTCCTGGACCATACACATTAGCATTGTGCTAGGCACTAGACTGCCTCTGTGAGTACTGCACATGTCAGCAATTACAGTTATGAAGATTTACTATTGTTTATGCACACCTCTTATTTTCACAGATTATTTTAACTTTAAATACAGATTTTCTGATGTAATACAAAGCAGCAGAAGTCTGCTTCTCCTGAAAGGGCATAGAGCCAGGCTCTACATTACTGTGTATAAATCAGAGCTTGTAGAAACTAGAGCTTAATTTTTCTAAGATTTCCATTCATATTTTTCCTTGAAAAACCTAAAGGTTAATGCAAGGTTAAATTAAATGTATTCCGAGTATTTTGTATGCATCTACTCTTAAAGCAACACTAGGCAGTATTTTTACCTTAAAATTAAAGCTTCAAAATCAGTGTGATGCTTACCTGGCCTCTAATAGGGAGAATGTGCCCTTTGTCTTTACTAATCTGGCTTCAACACTGCAGAAGCCACACTATGTAACTTTTGAAGGTGGGTATGGAAAAAAGTTTATTCATATATATATATATATATATATACACCTTTCCACCTTGAATGCTGCTGAATTTACTACATGGCAACATTTTAGTGTTGGACCATTTAAGGTGGAATGAAAAATTTTAATAATAACAGCCTCAGCTTCATAACATTGTTGACAGAAACATCAAAGCTCATGCAGCAATAGTTAATAAGAATTAGCGTGTAATAACTAGCATTTATTTACTTGAAGAAACATGCTTGATGACATCGTGCTTGCCCAAGCCTAGCACTGACACGTGAAATAACCTAAAGTATATATTTAAGTAAAATAAATGTTTAATATAATTGATGCAAAATTAGGTAAAGCTAGTTTCTCATTTAAATTTTCCATTCAATATTTTTCACTATTTAAGGTGGAATGGAAAATGTGAATGCTTTGTTCAAAACTAAATGTTTCATATTTTGAGAATACCAACAGTGAAAATGTAAATGTGTTGTTAGGCTTTGTCCAATAAAAACATATTGTCTGCTCTATCAACCCCTTTGGCTAGTACCTTAATCTCAGTTAGATAGGCCGTTTTTGTTTGAGAGTTTGGAAGCATTGTGAATAGGATTCTACAGTTCATGTTGCTGCAGAGGTCCATGGGTAGCTGAGTCCTCTATATGTCTGAATATGATTACAAACATAACTTTAAAAAGAAAAAATAGCCAAGCTCGACCATTGGAAGTTTGTGTTAATATCTGATATTACTGAGACCTTTTTGGTCATTCAGAGAAAATAGATCACTTGTCAACTCAAGTCATTTTAGACTTCAGTTTCAAAACATAAAAAACTCACTCAATCATTACTATTCATTGTACTTTTTAGAGTGTAGTGTAACCAATACTTAAACTGCAATTTCACTATTCACTATGATACCACCTTGAACAATTAATATAATACTCAAGTACCTGTGTGTATCCCTAGCAATCACAACGCTAACCAGGAACTGCTAGGCTAACTTGTTAGCAGGCTAAGCAGCCAGTACTCTACTTGGATGAATACCAGGGGAAATCCTTTAAAGTTCTTATTCACAGTTGGTTTAAGGAATATAAAGTCTGTCGGCTGAAATTAAGCTGGAGTTGCTACAAGGCCATTTCTGACACAATCTGGCTATAAGGTCTGGGTCCATTGGAAGGAAATTGAAGCCTGTCGTTATTAGCATTTGTGCATCTGTGTGCACTGTGATTTAATTTCATCTGGAACACCATGCCTTTTAAAGTGTTTGTTGTTTTTCACTGTTTTAGTCGTAGTTGTGTAAGTTATTCTGACTCTGTGTTTTAATTAGTTGCCAGTCCTTGACGCAAAGTCGGCACTGACCTTCTGCACTGGGGAAAAAAGAAAAAGAAAAAAAACAAATGGTGTCACCCTCAAATCCAATTGATCACTTTTGTCTTTTGCTTATTAATAGATATCTGATTTGTAATACACATGGATATAACGACACAAATCAGCTTTGATGAAATGGATGGCTGTGTATGTGTATCTTTATATGCCTGTGTGCTTGTTACTGCAAGTGTGAAACTGGCTGATTGATATTTAAAAATACCTCACTCTGAGAACAAAAAAATAGTCTAAATATGGTCCATGCACATTTTGATTTTCATTTGAAAATGGGAAAGACATCCTATTTTGGATTTAAAATAAGTAAAATAAAACGAGAAATTGATACTTCAGTTATGTTAAATTATAGGTTAAATGAGGCATGGCCTAAGTGTTTCCTAAATCCATTTTCAAGCTTCTGAACCCTTGATTTATGCCCCTTATAATCTTAATGCAATAACATCACAAAAGTGTGTACTTCAAAGATGTCCTTGGGATCAGAACTGACACAGGACCGTCATCTTTTTGGACCAGAAAATCAACCCCCCACTGCTTCAAATATTGTATGAAAGGGTAAAAAAAAGACTGTTGTAAATTGCCCTGTTTCATCTGGACATTATTGGAGGGAGTAAGTTAAAACACCTGTTTGCAGTGGCAGAGAGGAGTGGCCGTTAATAGCTGCCATAAATCCCTCACCCTATAGCATTGTCACCAAGTCACTGTACCACCTTTTTGGTGGCACAGACCTCCACTGAGCTCCACTGAGCCTCGCTGAGCTGTGGTTCTGATTAGTACAGCTGGGGCTCTGTGTTTCCTAAGGACAGCTCACTTTCTTCAACATTTGCAAAAGGCATCAGTTGGAATGGATAGGGCTTGAATTTTTTTGGCTTTCTGCTTTTTTTTTTCTTCACTGCGTGTGAAAAATGTAACAGTTTGATATGAAAGACTCATTTGAATTCTGCCCCATTATTTTATGTTCGAATAATTTGCTTCTCACATAAAAGTGTGGGCTACATTCAAATACCGTTCTGCTTTGAATTACAAATGTCAGCCATAGTCACATCGAGGTTCTGCTATTTGACTGCTAAAGCACTATGTCAGGGGAGAATTCGGTGGGATTTTCTCATCAACATTAATATATAACAAATCTGTCTATGTCTCTGTCCTTCCCGTTCAGTACCATCATAGATGATTCATGTTTGTATGGTCATGCATTATATGCATTTTATGTGAATATGTGCAAGGACCAACCATAACATTATGACCACCTTCTTGTTTCACTGCCCATTCTTCCAGCTCCATTGACTCTACAGTAGGACTTTGTAGTTCTACAATTATAAATTGAAGTCCATCTATTGCCAATCATGTCACTTTCTTTAAATCACAAAGATTATAGTGAATGAACTTGAGAGTTAGAAAGGAGTAAGAACCCTTTAGAATGAACCATTAACAGAACTAAAAGCAATGACACACTATTAATAGAGATAACTGCTTAAAACAAATGATCAAACAAATGTTCAGATAAATTAACACACACACATCACATATACACTCACACAAGTTCTGGACATTATTTTTCCTTCAGCCCAACCCCAAAGCTATGATAAGGCCTTGTGCTGCTTTCGGAGTTAGCTGCGTAACGCTAGTAATCTCTGGTCCAATTCAGTCAACCATTCTCACACATCACCAAATCAGTTTAAACCCTATTACCAAAAAAAACGGTTTGGTGAAGGGAGGGTATACTCAAAGTTTGACAGCTAATTTAACTATTTTACACCTTAAACTGCACAGGGACATAGGTCGAGCCATAGGGGTGTATATATACATGGCGTGTTCTCCCCGTGTCCAGATGGGTTTCCTCCGGGTGCTCCGGTTTCCTCCCACGGTCCAAAAACACACGTTGGTGGGTGGATTTGCGACTCAAAAGTGTCCGTAGGTGTGAGTGTGAGAGTGTGTGTCGCCCTGCGAAAGAGTGGCGCCCCGGTGCTTCTTGGTCCCTGAACTGTTACAGACAATGAATGGGTGAATATATATATATATATATATATATATATATATATATATATATATATATATATATATATATGTATGTATGTGTGAACGTTTGTGTGTGTATTAATTAATCAATTAATGTATCAATTGTGTCAATTAATGTATCAATTAATGTATCAATTAATGTATTAATGTATCAATTAATCTGAGCTTTTTCCCTTAGGACTACACTAAATAATTGACAATCTAAGATCCATACGCACAGATTTATAACAAAAGAGGGGACTAATATTGTCGATGTAAAAGCAAATTTCTAATTTTTCTGTCTCTGAAATCCTCACATTCTAAGAACCATCCATTGATAAATTCTTCTGGGATGCTCTAAATCTCATTTTGTCACCATTATTATTAAGTGTATTATTTACTGGATAAAGTAGAGTAAATTATAGTAGTTACTGTGTATGAATATGTATATATCATTGTATATGCTTAATAACTTAAGAATAAGCCTGCATTTTAAAGGGGTTCAAAATTCGATTGAGAAAAGAGCAATCTCAAACACGCTCCTTCTCCTTCCGGGCATTAAAAAAAAAAGAAACTGGCTGCTGTGTTTTTACGCCTGTAACAATTCTCCGCAGAGAAAGGCAGAGAAAGGAAAAGGATGCAAGGGAGGGTGCTGTAAACACCTGGGGTCAGGTGGGCTTAATCCAGTGCTGGGTGTGACCAGAACACTCACCTTTTGAAATAACAGACCCCGGCTACGACAGACATCAAGGGCCAGAGAAAGAGAGAGAGAAAAGCAAGGAGGGAGTGAAGAAAAGAGGGGGCTACAGTGGCTTTTTTGGCATTTCTCAGTCTAGTTAATGTGGGTAGGCTGTAATAAAAAGCCACCATGTGCCAATTGAGCCCCTACAATTAACAGATTAGGGTGATAAAGAGGTGCATGGCTCCAAGGCAAGGCTGCCCCCCAGGCCTCAGGGCATCATGGGTAGGGGGTGGGCCGCTCTCCTGATGAGGGGGTCAGATAATCTCTTTCTCTGCCTCCCTCCCACCCTCTCTCTCTCTCTCTCTCTCTCTCTCTCTCTGCCCCCACAACCACACTCCCCCCCCCTTACCCTGTGCCCTGCAGCACCTCTGAAAATACCTGCTAAATATTCTATTGCAGAAAGAAGGGTGTGTTTGTGTGTGTGTATGTGTGTGTGTGCTATGCATGGAGCAAGTGGCACGTCTGCGGCGGTGAGATACAAAAGCCTGGGCAGAAACAAAAAGCGTGACATCTGCTAAAGCGATTGCAAGTAAATATGTTTGACAATTATTGTTTACAGTGACAGTGGAAACAGTTCACAAGATCCGACCACATTTCTGTTTGTATTGAGGCAGATGGGCCTACAGCGATTCATTAGCAGCCTGTCAAAAGCTTCATTCTGAAGTTACTTTTATGTGCCTGCACACCACACTGAGTGGGGAAGCCGTGTTTTTGAGGGGGGAATAATGATTGTTATCAATTTGCCTGCCATCAATTGCTTATGTATTCCACATTGTCTTCCCCCTTCTTTTTTACCCCCCCACACACACACACACACTCCCCCTTTTCTCTTTCAAGTTTCAAATGCTCTAAGTGTTTATTCTTCAGTGATGAGACCTTGAGTTTGTGTTAGCTCCAGATCACTTTTGCGGGATTGGAGAAGGAGTAAAACCTTCAGAGAATGAGGACGGAGATTGTGATGTCATGGAGTCTTTTACCATTTGAGGAAATGCTCTGGAAACTCCATGAACTAATTTTGGCTTTCATTATGCTTTTAAAAATTAAAGATACCATGGATGGATCTTTTGAGGCTATTGCACTGTTATAATTGTTTTAAATGACTTCTCTTTAAACATATTTTTACTGTTCCTTTTTGATTCTGTGAAGCACTTTGAATTGCCTTCATCTATGAAATGTGCTCTATAATAAACCTGCCCTGCCCTTCCCTGGCCTTGCTGGAAATGATTTGGATATTGAGAATACTGTTTTGTGAATCCTGAGCTACACTCTTTAAAAAAAAAGGTCTTCTGGGGTTCTTTAGATTGTTAGAACCATGTGCTCCATATAGATCCATTTCCATTAAGACAAGGTTCAAAAGGTTGTATCATTGTTAACTCTGACTTATTTCAACAAAAGAACCCTTTTTAGTGCCATAAAGAACCCTATACACCATGTTCGCCATGAATCAGAACCTTTTCACCATGCAGCTAGTTCTATACAGACATCGTGGTTGTAAGTAAATACTTCCCTTTACTAAAAACACTTGAAGAACCTTCTGTTTTAAGAGTATAGTGCCAATAACTGGTACTTTTTGTATCTACTAAAAATGGCATCTGTATGTATTTACAGAGAAAGCAATGAAATGGAGATATTTTGGTACAGTAATCCAGCATCGCTAAAGAGTCTGTTCTTCAAGGTGTACATACTTTAAAAAATGGGTTCTTCAATGGTTCTTTCAGTAGTTCTATATAGAACTTTATTAATTGTGAAATGGTTGTTTCCCTGTTAAAATTACTCTTTTTTTCATTCATCCATTATCTGTAACCCTTATCCAGTTCAGGGTCGCGGTGGGTCCAGAGCCTACCCGGAATCACTGGGCAAATGGTGGGAACTCACAAAGACACAGGGAGAACACACCACACTCCTCACAGACAGTCACCTGGAGGAAACCCACGCAGACACAGGGAGAACACACCACACTCCTCACAGACAGTCACCCGGAGGAAACCCACACAGACACAGGGAGAACACACCACACTCCTCACAGACAGTCACCCGGAGGAAACCCACGCAGACACAGGGAGAACACACCACACTCCTCACAGACAGTCACCCGGAGCAAGACCCGAGCCCACAAGCTCCAGGTCCCTGGAGCTGTGTGACTGCGACACCTACCTGCTGCACCACGGTGCCGCCCTAAAATGACTCTTTTTATTAATGGAAAAAACTGTTAACATGGTTTTATAGCACCAAAAAAGAGTTGTAATATTGTTACGAAGTCCAGCTTCTTACAACAGAAGAACCCTTTTTAGTACTACATAGAACCATATACAGCATATTCTCCATGAATCTGAGCAATCGTTTTACCATGCAGCAGGTTCTATACAGAACTCGTGGTTCTTTGTAGAACCATTGCCTTTACTAGAGACCCCTTGAAGGACCCTCTTTTTTTAAGAGGGTATAAATGTATCTTCAAGTAAATGCACTCTTAAAAATAAAGGTGCTACAAAAGCTTCTGTGAGTGATGTCATAGATGAACCACTGTTGATTCCGTAAATAGTAATGTTTGCTTATGATTTTAAATGGTAAAGAACTTTAAGATGGAAAGCCTTTCAAGAAAACCACTACGAGAACTACAGGGGCATTCCATCCTTAGTTTCACATGCCGTGTTCTTTAGATGATTTTGTATCATCATTATCCTATTTATTACCCTCCTCTTTTTTTCCCTCCTTTTTTAAATAACATATCCAGTTAGACCACTGCAAGTCAACAGGGACAGGTGTGTGCAGTTATGTGCATGCAAAGCACATGTTTTGAATACAATACGCAAATGCTGACGGCCTAATCAAATGGGGTAGGTTTTTCGCACGCTGAGCCTCAGACCCCGGCCTGTTGTGGATCACAGTCATTTTTAATGCATCACAACAAGGAGACCCAATAAATGTCTAATAAATAAGAAGCGCTCCCCAAATCCCCAACACTACTGATCTGATCCACTCAATCAAATGTGTTAAGTCATAATTAACCCCAGCCCCCGCCGCCCTAATTGAAGCCTATTAGATCCCGCGTGTGCTACTCTCACAAAACGTAGGAGGAGCCCAGATGCTTGATTGGTAAGCAAAGTACAGGGGCACCACACACAGAGGCTAACCAGCTCTTAATTATCAATGAGGTTTTTGCAGCTCTTTCTTTCTCTCCCTCTCCCTCTGCCTCTCACTCCACCCTCCCCCCCCTCCCCCCTCCCCTTGGGCCTCAGGCTCCAGTTCCCTCAGTAAAAGTAATGGACTTCTTTAATGGAACTTGTGTTAAACATGGCACTGCTGTTTCATGCTAGGCCACTAAGCGTGGAGGTTTGGTGCTTATTTTGGAACTTGATTACAAACAGAGGCTGCTTAGCTCTCTGGAAGCACAACAGTGGGAGACACCTAGGACTAAACAGGGGGCTTCAAGTGCTGCTCAGGGTGGCAGAATATAGCAACAGCCACAAATAGAAAAACACTGCTCGTGCAGATACTGAAGCCTTCAGAGCCTGCTGATGCTGATCTGATATTTATTTTATTTTAAAACTGTCAAGCATTAAAATGGGCGGCACGGTGGCGCAGCAGGTAGGTGTCGCAGTCACACAGCTCCAGGGACCTGGAGGTTGTGGGTTTGATTCCCGCTCCGGGTGACTGTCTGTGAGGAGTTGGTGTGTTCTCCCCGTGTCCTCCGGGTGCTCCGGTTTCCTCCCACAGTCCAAAAACACACGTTGCAGGTGGATTGGCGACTCAAAAGTGTCCGTAGGTGTGAGTGTGTGAGTGAATGTGTGTGTGTGTCTGTGTTGCCCTGTGAAGGACTGGCGCCCCCTCCAGGGTGTATTCCCGCCTTGCGCCCAATGATTCCAGGTAGGCTCTGGACCCACTGCAACCCTAAATTGGATAAGCAGTTACAGATAATGAATGAATGAAGCATTAAAATTCACTGTAATTAGCTCAATTTAAACTCTGCACTTGAGAGTTTAAATCACAGACTACTCAACCAAACATCACTTACTTACTCACAAACTGACTAATGTTAATTTCAAGTAATTTGTGTTACAAAAAAAAAGAATCAGAAAACATTTCACCTTCCAAACTACAGTGGCTGGTCTCCTCAGTTCCCAAATGTTTACAGTGTGTTGTTAAAAGAAGAGGAGAACCAACGCAATTGTAAACACACCCCTGTCCCAACTGTTTTGGAATGTGTTGTTGTCTCTGTATTCTTTTTAGTTAAATACAGGGTTTGAATGACTTTGTTTACATTTTGCATTTACATTTACATTTTACACAGTGTCCCAACTTTTGGGAAATGGGTTGTATACCAAATAGGCTCAGGCCACACTGTGACAGGTGTTATTTGGGTGGTGTATATTTATTACCAATTCAGGGACACTAATGTACTGGTGGCATATTAGATTGTGTTGTGTTAGTATGCCTGGATCAGACACAGCAGTGCTCTGATCCAGTGTACCAAATTTGATGGCCCATTTTGTAATTTTCAATGGACACTATTGGCTGGATATTTCTGCATGGTGGACTATTTTCAATCCAGCAGTGGCACTGAGATATTTATAAAGTACTCCAGCACCGCTGCTGTGTCTGATCCATTCCTACCAGTGGAGCACACCACTACCATGTCAGTGTCAATGCAGTGCTGAGAGTGAACCCCTACCAAAACAATATCTGCCCTGTGGGGGTCCTGTGTGAGGATGAAGTACAGGGTGCAAGGAACCGAACAATGTATGTAGAGCAAGAGATTAGAGACTAAATATTGGAATTAGAACTAAATCGTAACTAGTGGGAGAGGGTGAGGCCATAAGGTTTCGTATGAATGGAAACAGTAAATAAACTGATTTGTTGAAATGTGATGATGTAGCATTTTGGAACATTCCTCACCTGCTGTACTTGCATTTGAGGTGTTGTTGAAATGGACACTTTGTTTCAGTCTCTTTTATACTTTTTTATGTGTGTGGGTGTGTGTGTGTGTATGTGTATGTGTGTCTCAGTGTACCAGTTATATATTCAGTAAAAAAAAAAAGCCATCCATCCATTCATTCATTCATTGTCTGTAACCACTTATCCAGTTCAGGTTCGCAGTGGGTCCGGAGTCTACCTGGATTCACTGGGTGCAAGGTAGGAATACACTCTGGAGGAGGTACAAGTCCTTCACTGGACGACACACACATTCACACCTACGGACACTTTTGAGTCGCCAATCCATCTAACAACGTGTGTTTTTGGACTGTGAGAGGAAAACAGAGCACCCGGAGGAAACCCACACGGACACAGGGAGAACACTACTGTGACTGTGACACTACCTGCTACGCCACCGTGCCGCCCCGAAAAGCCATCCAAATTAACCCAAATTTGCGAAACCATTCGCAGAAAAGTTGGGACAGTTTGTAAAATGCAGTAACAATAATTTGTGATTTCTAATTTCCAGTTTTATTGAAGTTTATTTTAATTGATATATCACAAGGAAAATATTTCCAGTCTTTTCACTGAACAACTTGATAATGTTTTGAATTGGACACATGAATCATTTAGAATTGGACACTGCAAAACATTCTGGAAAAAGGGGGAACAGAGGCTGTGCAACATCACAGTTCCTTTTAATTACACTGTTTAATCATTTGGGAATTGAGGATACCAATTGTTACATTTCTGCAAGTGGACTTTTTACGCATTCTGGCTTGATACGACACTTAAGCTGCCTAACAGTCCATAGATGCCATTGGCTGATTCTTTCCTTCACGATGTGCCATAGGAGACAGATCTGAACTGCTGACAGCTCAGTCAAACACATTAATCTATGATGGTGTAGCACATACAGAATGAAGCCTGACATTGTTTAGCTATAATAACCCTGGATTTTCCAGAAACTGATCTGAATCTAGAAAATGGTCACTGATGCACCCCCTATACCACAAGAGATGTTGACTTTGGCGCCTGTTGCTGATAACAGTCAGGATGGTGTCATTCATCACTAGCATGGAAAACACAACATTACTTTTTCATGCAAACGAGTTGAAGCATGGACTCTCCTGAGCACAGTATCTACTGTACTTTGGACCATCTGAGATGAGCTTGGGCCCAGAAAGTTCTAGAAAAAAATCTTATCTTATTGCATTTTTTTTTAAATAGCCCAGCCTTTCTGGAAATGTGATTTGTATAATATTGTGATAATGTTTTGTATTTAAATATCTGAATTTGAAATAAATCTTTCATGACAATATTGAGAAAGAAATTTGGTCTTGTTGCTTTGTTTAATTTAAGGGAAGCACCTTCAAATATAATATTGTCTTTAAAAGAATCTCCTTGAGAGAGAGAGAGAGAGAGAGAGAGAGAGAGAGAGAGAGAGGGCATCCCTCAGCTCAGTAGTGCCCTTCTGGTGTGTGATGGTGATGACAACAGTAACAGGATGCTGAGGTAAACCACACACACGCAGCACGCGCGGGTGTGTGGGAGACTGGAGTGCGTTGTGTTTGAGTGGGAACAGATCCACTAACACCTGGATTCAGCACAGTCCCTCTCTATTGAGTTTAATTAAAGCAGAAATAGAAAGTTAGCAAACTCACACTGTAGCCCTGATTTCGTGTAAAGAGATCAAAACTAAAATGTGGCTTTAAATCGTTTAAAACCGACCGTCAGAGCTGTCCACTGACCGAACAAACGCTTTAACGGGACGTTGTACAGAAATCATAAAGCAAACGGTACAGAATTGTATTTTCTCAGATTAATTTAAAACGGCGAGAGGGTGTACGTTGGTGGTGTAGTATTCATGATTTATATATTTATTATTGTATTACTGTTATTATTATTATATGAATGAAGATTTTCGTCAGTGAAAACCAAGTGCCTAACCTTGTTAATCGTTCTGTGGGGTGTGATATATGCCTGAAGTCTTATCATGAGGGAAATAAGCGGTTAGCACCGTGGCTAAGCATTTCCCTTTTTGAAACAGACAGTCAGGGTTTCTCACTTCTTCTGAAGTCAGAAATCCTGCCCCAACGATGAACGGGATTGGTTTATTTAAGAACCAATCTTTAAAAGAACCAATCCCGTTCATCTTGGCGGCAAGGTTTTGAAGCTCCAGGTGACAACGTGGACGGCTGAGGGACTAAGTGAATATCCATTGACCTGCACCAACCGCGTAAAGGCGTCACATCTAATATAATTTTAGCGCTTTTTATTTTTGCTGGAAATAAATTCTGTATTTGTTATTCTGATGAACAGAGGCGAGTTTTTAATATCGATGTCAGGAAGACGACTTTAATACTGTTGTTGCGATTATGATTTTGTTTATTTTTATTTTTCCAATTCTTAATTGTGATTATAAACTACGTCATTACCACAGCTCGTAGTTTCTAAAGGTGGAAATAATGTATTGGATCTCACTTCAAAAACCTAGTAACAAATTACTAAATGTTGTTTATTGTTAGGGGGAGTACTATAATAAGATTGATTAAATGCCTTTAATTTATATTTGAACTACTGAGTGCCATTCTGTTGTGTAATAATGTGTTGTGTAGATCGTTAAATACGAAATATATGCTGTGTTTTTTAAAACTTCGAGTTACAAAATCCTTATTGCGTGGTTTCTAATTTTTTAATTAATACACATATGTTTTTACTAAATACACACATACATTTTGTCTGTTTCGATACAAAAAAACTGGATTCTTACAAAAACATATCATTGAGTTCCTTTACCGTGTGTATAAACTGGTCTGAATTTGTTTTCGTGTCCTTTATTTTCCTCGTTTACACACAGTCTGATCTGCTGTAATTTAGCCGGAGAGATAATAAACAAACATAAATAAACGTACATTAAAGTGCAATAAGACAGAGTGTTAGAGGTGTATTAAGGGGGTGGGGGGAGTATAGGGGGTGGGGGTGAGAATAAATAAATGAATGAAATGAAAAGTGCGTTGGCGAGGCCGTCGGTGTGGGTTGATTAGGTATGGGGTGGAAAGCTGCTCTCTTTCAGAGTAAGTCCTTTATCAGGACCCGGCACTGGCGTAGCCCGCAGCTACAGGAGCCCCGGGGCTACGAGCGGAGAGAGCGGCCACAGAGCCCAGCGGAGCCCACAACAGCAAATTACAACCCATCAGAACCCACCACTGCCCATCACAACCCATCACAGGCCATCAGCAGCAGAGGATGAGGAGGAGAGTCTATCAGCAGCTGTGCTGATAGAGCAGATATCAGGCACATGAAATACTGGTCTTCTCTCGTGTGAAATCATCACGTCTATTAATTCAGCAAGACAACCTCTCTCTGTCTCTGTCTCTGTCTCTCTCTCTCTCTCTCTCTCTCTCTCTCTCTCTCTCTCTCATCCCTGAAAAGCTGCGATTTCTAAGCAAATGGTCCATTTTACTGTAGTCATTATTCATCGTTGATTTACAGAAAACAAGGCTGAGGGGGCAACGCGAGTTCAAAAGAGCTGCAGTTTTCTTGGAGAGTGAACTAACCCCTCTCCTCGTCAGGAGCTTTTGCAGTTATTTTTCAGTGTTTAAGCGATTCCTTGTTTACATTCAGCACAAGAAAGCAGACAGATACTCAGCACAGGAGCACCTCTTATGTCAGTGAAAGTGTCGAAATCAAATCTCAGAATTCGGACCTGGTCTCGATTTAAAAATTCACTTTCTGTTTTGTTCAGTTTTTAAATACATTCATAAATAAATAGAAAGCAATTATTTGCGCTTTCTCTCTATCTCTCTGTATATATATATTCATTATTATTATTTAAGGATTGTAATTATTAATATATATATTATAATTATTATGTTATTAATTACAATAATAAAAATAATAGACGAAAAAACAAATAAATGTTTTTATGTTATTTTTAGCTGCCATTACATTAGTAATTGTAGCTGTCTTGTGATATTTAATACCTTTTATTCTTCAGATAAATACATGGGATAGTAAGTAATAACTATTATTATTGTGTTTATTATTATTATTATTACCGATTATTTAATTTCTTTCGACTTGACGATAAATGTCACAATTGATAAAGCATCGCTAGTTGAGTGTGCGGTAAAGAGGCAAGCTTAAAGCGGGCTTTGGGACTGATTACCATGCATTAACCCTATGCAGACCTTCAAGCGTGTTACTGGGTCACCATTGCTGCGGGCGCTCCCTTCCTATAAAGTGCGATATCTCCAAATAACAGACTGTGCAATGGGCCTGACCAGCGCTGAAGTGAGCCCGGGCTGATCTAACAGAGCCTCATCTTCACAGGCCGCTGCGGACACTTCGGTGTTTAGATTCAGGGTGAGAGCCAAACGCAGGTGAATATTCAAACAACAAATAACGCTGGGAATCGTTCGCGTTCCCTGGCAACGAAACGAAGTGGAGGACACGACCATTTGGCGACCCCACTGACCTTAATCTAGAGGAGCCTCGGGCGTTTTTGATATTCATTCTGAGAATCCAATCAATCCGAATATGTCAGTTATTTAATGATGTTCACGTCCGGGTGGAGCCACCTCTGATGTGTGGAATACGTGTGATCGTCACTAAATGTAGACAAATTTGTTACTTTCATCAACTTTGAACGGTGCGAACGGTCCCGGGTCTGTAGCAGGAAAAGCAGGACGGTCAGTAAAGGAAACGGAGCCTAAAGTTCACCTGAATGTCAGGACATCACCGTCCGGTGCGCAGGGAGGAAGATGGAAATCAATAAACCCTTCCATTAGATTCATCTTAGCGGCGTTCTGACGCAGATAAGCGAGTTTTCTTATCATTTGAATTTCGTTTTGCTCTCTGTAGACAACACTGGCTCAAGGCAATGCATCGCTTCTCAGTAGGGCACTGAGGGCATCTCTCTCTCTCTCTCTCTCTCTCTCTCTCCCTCTCTCTCTCTCTCTCAGCATTCATTTCATCAAAAAGCCCTGTGACCACATCACATTCATTCATAACCGCGTATCGCGAGATTTCGCTCTTGATTAAAATTAGAGGCGGAACAAGAAAAGCCCAAACGAATAAACAAGTAAAAGATTGAATATTAAGGCGAGTTGTCCTCTCTTGTGTGTGTGTGCGTGTGTGTGTGTATGTGTGTGTGTGTGTGTGTGTGTGTGAAAGAGAGCGAGAGCAGGTTGGCTTTCTTTATGAAGCGTGAAGCGGTTTGTTAAATGTTCACATCATTTGCGGGGTCTAAGGTTTGATAAAAAGAGACAGGCCTCAAAAGAAGTTGATTGAAATGGCGTGTGCCTGGCTGACGGGAGCCAGCCAGGGACAAAGCCCTGCGAAACCATGGCCACTCGAGCAATTATTCCTCCACGCTGAATTTGGATTAGTGCAATGGAAAGAAGCATATGTTTGGCCCGCGGCGACTCTCCCCCCGGCTGGCGGAGGGAGAGAGAGAGAGCGAGAGAGAGAGAGAGAGAGAGAGAGAGAGAGAGATAGCGCTCCAAAATGGAATATTAAATATATTAAGCAAAAAGAGAAACAACACCACTGTGTAGCATTAAAAGAAAAAGAAAAAAAAAAAACGAAACTGAATAAAACTTCCACGGCTCTGGCGAGGACAGTGAGGTCAAACAACAGAAACTTTCAGCCAGGTTTCTTCCAGACAGAGATGAACCCTGACAGAGAGTTTAAGATCACAAACAGTGCCTCTAAGTAATGGCACATTGCAAAATACTGTCTTTCTATTTGTAACAAGAAATGTGGTTAATAAATACACCATAAATAAAAACAATTAAATAACGCTCTCTGTGGGAAAACACAGTGTTTTTTTCCTAATAAACAACTCGTTCGTTAATCACAATAGAGCTTTGATAATTCTTGTATATTGTGGATATTACATTGTTATAAATGTTAGAGTTAGATACAGGTATTTAACGTCAGGATTACAATATCAATGTAATTAGTAAGAAAATATAATGGCGTTGGCATAATAATAATGATAATAATATATTTTTGTTGTTGTTGTTGTTGTTATTATTAGTCATTGTTGTATTTCTTCACAGCTATATTCCATAACGAACATTGGCGGTCTCTACCTGTACACTTCCTCGCGCCCGTTTGTTTATTCAAAGCCATGTAGCGTTTTCTAATCGATTGCCGTGTGTGTGTGAAGTAATCAGGGGCGATTTGGTGGAGTCTTTGACCTCTGCTGCCTTTACAGAGGCCAGACCTGCTCACTCGGGTGGGGTCAGTAATGAGGGGGGAGACCCCAAAATGATGAGGCCTTGAGGTTAGGTGTCGGAATACAATTAGCCATTTTGCGCTCCATTGAAGGCTTATAGAGGCCCGTAATAGGTCCATCACTGTGCCTAAGATGTCCGAGCTCTCACTTGCAAGACATTCCTCCATGTCTCCGTGCCCCTCTTAACAAGCCCGAGACGACTGTATCAGCGGTGCTAATGCTGGGTTCCTGAACTACACCAGTGTGTTAATTCTTGGTGTGTTTTGGCTTATTCACTCAAATGCACTGTGTCCGTTGCTTAAACGTGTTGACTACCACGAGCTGTTAGAGCGGAGAACGACGTGAAGGAGTTGCTTACGAGTGTTTTCGTATTAATGTCGCATTACCTCGCGAAACCCGTTAGACAATAAGTAGACAAACGTATCTAGCGCCGCTGTGCTTTATTTCGTTCCACTTCATCCGTTACAGCACGTTAGCCAACATTAGCCCGCGCGAGGCGTTGACATTTGGCTAAAATCATTTTCTGTCAACGCTGCTGAATATGTCGCGTTTGCCCGCTTTAAATTACTGTTCCCGAGACCATCCCGAGTTATTGAGTTTGAGTCTGGTGTAATTAAACTCGGACTGGAGTTTCAGAGCAGGGCCATCATAACGGGGCAAGGGAGGAGAGAGAGAGAGAGAGAGAGAGAGACTGTCCAGTCTAGGTGAGTAAATAATTTCTCCCTCTCTCGCTTGCACGTGATTATATATCCGTCCAGTTACTCATTCAATTTCTCGTCATCATTATCTCGCGAGATCTGAAATCGAATGTGTTGCAGCACAACTCAATAAAGTTACAAAAAAGGCTAATGGTTTTGGAAGAAAGGAGCAAAAATAAATAAATAAAAATACACACGTTAATTATTACAGTGGAAGGATGTGTAATTGATACAGCGCTTTCCCGCGCTTTGACTGAGTGAATTAACCGAATTCAGCAGGGTATTGCGATTCGCTCGCATTTCAGGACGCGCTGCTTTTTTCACACACGCCGCTCTCGCTGCCAGGCATTGTTATGTTAAACTACTGCTAGCAGTCGAAATAAAACTACAGTGAGTTGAAAAATAATAATAAAAAAAACTACACGTTTCTGCATTTAAATGGATTGATTTTTTTTTCCACGAGCTCTTCTTGGATGTAAACAAAGGACCAAAGGGTTCAGCAGAAGCATTCCATTCATTAAAGGAAAATTAATAGACTGATATGCATATCACTTCTCACAAAATCGGTCTGTCTCTGTCTCTTGCATTCCCTCTCTCTCTCTCTCTCTCTCTCTCTCTCTCTCTCTCTCTCTCTCTCTCTCTTTCTCTTTCTCTCTCGTGCACCAACACGAACACACACACACACACACACACATGTACGTTGGCACACAGTTGCTTTTGATAGGCCGCTATTGTGATAGTTGCTGTTTCGAATGCTTTCGTTTCGCTCACAGAAGAGGGAAAATCATTGACCCTCATTTATTAAATGACATTAAGTGCTAATGACACACACGTGAGGGAATTCCTAATTGCAGTCTACGCTCGTATAATGTCTGACAAACGGGTGCTTTACGATTTTTCTTGTGATGGTACACAACCCAAAATGGATCCTTTAAGAAACAACAGGGTCCTAAAGGTTCACTTGTTTATCTTAAAGACGCTGTGAACTAAAAGCAATAAAAGCGTTCACAAAGTCACAAAGTAAATCTGTATCCTTTCTTTATATAAAAATTAATTAAAATGCCTTGCGTCAATACAGAATATGGTACAACTGTGTGTTAAATACTGAAAACAACTTTGAGAGTATCGCCCTAGTGACGTCAGGGGTACACCCCCAGCGACAATTTCGAACTATATATATATATATATATATATATAGTCTTGTTTATACCTTTCAAAATCGCCTTTCCATTCTTTCTTTCTTTCTTTTACAGCCCTCCCTCCATCCCCACACCGCCAGCGCAAAAGGGAGCAGCCGGGTATCCCTCTCTCTCTCTCTCTCTCTTTCTCTCTCTCTCTCTCTCTCTCTCTCTCTCTCTCTCTCTCTCTCTCTCTCTCTCTGCGCGAGCCATTGCGCCCGAGGTGAGGATCCCACACGCAATGTGAGATGAAGCCAAGCAAAACAGTCCTGACAGACAATGGCTCTCCTCACCTGCTGCCGCCCTCTGCAGCGCAGTCACAGCGCGAGCCGCTTCAGACCCCCAAAAACGAGCAGCATTGTCGCGAGCTACAACACACAAACCACACAGCTTCCACATCACAATCACTGAAGGGGCATCACAAATAAATAGGGTACCCACATCCGGAAACAGTGTGGTCATTCAAACACCAAATGGCCTTCATGTGATTAAAAGTCAGGCAAAATAAATAAATAAATAAATATCATGCAGGAGAGCTTTGAAAGAGTTATGTAACGTAATGCATCATCTTTGAGATAATAATTGATTTTTTAATGTATTTATTTATGGGTGTTTTTTTTTTTTTTTTTTTTTTTGCCCCCATCATCCCGTTTCTCACTGTGTTACATTCATTTCCCTGACAACAGCGACTATCCAGGGTGCTAACGACAGAGGATGCTAAGAGCAGGAGGGTACCCTGTTTGCAGTGACTACAATAAAACATTCAGACTTATCAAGATTCTGAATTTAATCATTCTTGATAAACTACCAGAACTACATGTTTTGACAATTAAAGCGATCATATCCTCTGCAAAAAAAAAACAACACAAACATTTTATTACATACTTTGTATGTTTGAAATATTTGCATGTGTTGTGATGTATTAAAAATTATAAATGCAAAATTAAACAAATATTCTGTGACCTCCCAAGTGCAAAAAAAATAAAAAATAAAAAATAAAAAAACAGCGATCATGCATTTAAAATGTACAAAAGTGTAAACTTTGGAATTTGACCATACACATGTGCAAAAAAGCAGCACGTGAGAAGTTAAGTCCACGCGGTTTTGAGCTGGAAGGCTGTCCACACGCATTTCCCCAAATGTTAAACTGAAGATTAAAAAAAGGGATGTGTACCTCCATAGAATCGAGCCTGTCGGCGGAGCTTTCGTCAAACTCCGCCAGAAAGAGCACACAGACCGAAGGGAAGAGGGAGTAAGGGGGCATTGGGGCGGGCGCCTGAAGATGGACTTGGAGGTGCCTGCTATCAATAAACAATCCCACTTTATTGGAGCTGAAGTTATGCAACGGCTCGCGCTCCTACAGCACCGCTACACAGAAGATCTGTTTAGTGCACGTGACTGGACGCGGAAACAGCAAACCACCCAGCGACCCAACAACTGACCAGAAGGAGCGCAAAGGAACCAGACCAAAACACGACAGAGCAACAGCAACCATTCATTCACTCTGACATTCGTCCAGAAAGAGAGCCTGTCTTTTTTTTTTTTTTTTTTTGCGAAGTGGGACTCGCCCAAAAGCAAGCGGTGTGATCAAATCACAACTGGGTTATTACATTAAATCATCACATATTTTAGCATAAGCCGACTGGAAGGACGTATCAAAACAAAGTGGCGCCTAACCGCACACCGATAAAAGTGTGGAAATGGCGAAACGCACTAACCTTCAGCGCAGGGTTCTACATCTGACTGATTTTAAGAGCCGTTTCGCTCCAGGGCTCAAACAACACACGCTCACTTCAAACAGGATTGAGAATTCATTGTTTTCTGTGTCATTTGGCTTGGTTAAAAAAAGCAAAAAAAGCTCCCTGCCATATTTGAATGATCCCGTGCTCTGAACGAGAAGTTGAAAGTAAGTTTTTATTATTGTTATTATTATACTTGAGGGAAACAATAGGTTCAACTGCTTATTGCATGGAGCAATCGTCGAGGGAGAGCTAAACCCAATTACAGAAACCGTGCTGAATAAAATAGAGAGAGGAATAGAAACGAAGGAAAGAAAGAAAGACAACCAGCAAGACAGGAAAACACGGGCGCAGCCAGAGCACTGGAAACACACAAAAGAAGGAATAAAAAAAAAATCGACATGAAGCGTATCAAATATTTATTTTTTTTCCTGGGCAACAAATGACTATAATACATTGACAGGCATGGGAACTATTGCCAGCACAGGCCTATACAATACAGATAAAACCGCCTCCAATTCGACATTGGACATACATCAGATGGTCCCAAATGATTTTTTTTCCTTGAAATTTTTCAAAAAAAGTAAAGATTTCTGAGGACAATAGGCTATCCATTTATTGCTCTTATGGTGCTTTGAGGGAAGAACAAGAGGTTAAACGTATTCTGATTGGCACAACACTTAAAAGCTCGTATAAAAACAATAAAATAGAAACACAAAAACTAGTCTTGTAGGGGTCTGTCTTGGTCGTTTTCTCTTTTTTTTCGATTCAAAAACTTACGGAATGGCATCAGGATGATATATAGAGAAAAATGGACGTTTAATTCTATTCAATTTGTTCACTTGCTTCGATGACGCCTCAAACATGCTACAAGAGGGCTGAGGTGAAATATCCGAGAGAGAGAGAGAGAGAGAGAGAGAGAGAGAGAGAAAATAACCCCCAAAACTTCTGTTTTTCTAAGAACCATAAAACCACATGAAGAACTAAGCGAATATTCAAACCCACTAAAACAGGAGGCACCAGATAAATAAAAAAGAAGTTTCAACAGACGCACCATATTTACAGTTCCCGTTAAATTACACATAAATAAATATATACATACATGAACACAGATTCCCTCATATAACCGTGAATCGTGTTGAAATTTTTCGAAAGTTCAAGTTGGTCGCTCAGAACTGAAACGTCTTGTGTCTGTAGTCATGGCAATGGAACTGTGGAACTTTGTTTTTTTTTTTCTTTCAAGTTTATTATTCGCAATACTGATAGAAAATCATCCTCTTTCAGCTTCGGTGTTAGTCACATGGCTACAATCGCGGATTGAAAAGGGGGTGGATAGACTTCAGCCCGTTGCATCTCGTTGTAAAAAAAAAGAAGTCATTAAATGTCCTCTTTGTGGCAAATCTGGATTTCTTCTCCTTCGCTCGGGCTCCGTTCTGTCACATCGCCATTTGATTTGGCGGGTTTTTATTTTTTTCTGGAGAAACAGATCCTCCGTCGATTCCAGGATTCAAAGAACTCAAACATTTTCAAATCAAAGCTGGGTGGGGGTGGGGGGTGGGGGGGTAATAAGTGGCACATCTGCCGTCTTTGTCACTAGTGGGGTTTTGTTTTTGTTTATTTTTTTGTTTTTTGTTTTTTTGTTGTTTTTTGTTGTTGTTTTTTTTGTCGCTATGTAGGCTACTTGTAATATTAATAATGTCGTTGGCCTGGACCTTGGCTGGAGATCACTTTCTGTGCTTCTCGTCTTTGTCTCCGCCTTTAGTGCCAGACTCGGAGTGGCTGTTGGGGTTATTGTTGAGGTACATTTTGTCCATGGCTTTAATGGCCTCGGTCAGATAGTTCTGCAGCGCGGTCACTGCCGCGCACACGGCCGGCGTCCCGAAGCCGTGAGAAATGAGACTGAAGTGGGTCAAGCAGCTCTGAATGCCGGGTTCCAGGATGGGTTGCGGGCGAGAGTTCCCCAGAGGAGAGCGGTCCTGGGACAGCAGGTCGGTGAACTCTTTGCAGATTTGTCTGGAAGGAGACACAATGCAGCAAGCGTGTGAGCTTTGGGGTTGGCGGCGTCAAGAAAATGTCATGAGTTTGCAGAGCACTAAGTGTCAACATTGACCTTAATCAAAGCTGAAGGTTCGGCATAAAAAAATGCATTAGTAACACTCTCTCAAATGTCCTCGAATGTGTCGTATTCCCTAACCACTAAGACATACGCTGTCAGGTATTAACCAGGGAAGCAGAAATTCACTGACTGCCGTCAATCACTGAAGGAAACTCCATCAATGGGTTTCTGATCACCAGTTCTCCTATCTTTACAGGGCCTCTCTTAGAGAAGGCATTGATATTAGGCCTCGACTTCCAAGAAGCTGTTCACTGTTCATGTTCCAACTTGACTTTGCGTGCCTTACACTGGATATATATATATATATGTTTGCCATTAGGGATCGTTGCTAAATCCTTAACCAAATATCACAAGCACGTGAAATTAACGCCTGCACATGACAATTGCTAAGTGAACTGTTTTGCAAATGCCAATAAAAGCCCTGCTGCAGTCGAGCATATCTATCAACTTGTGTTTGTGCTGAAGTGAAACAAACCAATAAAAATATGCGGTGTGGTTGCAAACACAGCAATGCCTCCAATGCACTTTCTGACATTTTGAAAAGCAAGAGTATAGCACTTACTTCGTTGCCAATAACATGTTTTTTCTTTGGACTTGTTCATTTGGGTCGGAATGCTGACGGTTTACATATTCAGCTACTGCCTTGGCCGGGAACTCGGTCTCACAAACATAACCGAAATCTCTGGCCAGATGCACGGCTTCGCCTAAGAAGGAGAAAATTGGGTTGAGTGTGTAATATATGACTTGAAATTACTGACATCAAATACACAGCAATTAACACCCTTATTCAGCACATTTATCATCTAATTAACGTTCTCGACCAAAGAACGGAACAACCTTCCATGGCCAAAGCCCAAACCGTCTCAATCAGCTCGTTTTTCAGTTGTCGTTGGAGAGTATTATCAATGAGCATTGCCAAAAAAAAGATATGCCAGCAGGAAAATATCAGAGGAGCTATAGAAAGTTTAAAAACGTCAGTCAGACACCGTGATATTGATTCGCGGTCCCCTTTAACGTTATTTGAAGCTGAGGAGATTGTTCTACTTAAGAAAAGCAATTTCAAACGGCTGCAAGTAAACCTCTATTTCTGACATACTTCATCCCTGAGAATCACTGGCTCTAAATACGGGCCTGTCCTGTTTTTTTTTTTTTTTTTGGTCTTTGGTTTTAATTTCCTGAAACAGTTGGGTTTTAACTTCAGGCCTTCCTTTCATAAGTCTAGGCTCCGGAAGGACGCATGCGCCAATTAGCATCAAAGCCCCAGTCCAGTAAACTGTTTTCCATAAAATGGAGCGGATCATAAACAATAACAGCACTTCAGCAAGCTACTGTCCCTTAAACCAAATCACCCCCCGTCCCCTCCCTCAAACCCCCACCCTGCGCTTTATCGTGAAGGAATCATACATTTCTTCAGGCTCATTACCATACAAAACCAAATCTCAATGAAGCACGATGAATATTGCATTCGCTCTTCAGCGACAATGATTAACAGGAGCCAATGAACCGTCTCGGGCTTTCACCTTTAAAGCCCAATGGCACACCAAATATCACCGCGCGAAATAATCACCTTCAACTTTGCAAGCAAAATGGATTTATTCAACAGCAATGGCATCCTCGCGCGCCCACATAATTAACTTTTTTTATATTTTATAAAAGGCTTACAACAAGTCATTCTTGTGCTGTGAAAACGTTATGTACTCTGTGACTACTAAATCACAAAATAATAATAATCATAATCATAATACAAATAATAATCCTCTGGGTTCCATCTTTGAGCCATCAAACTCACGTCACCAAATTCTACGCATGCACCACAATAGGCACCAAAAACATGTCACATTTTAGCCCCCAAAAGCAGGCATACACACACACACACACACACACATAATAATATATATATATATATATATATATATATATATATATTTTTTTTTTTTTTTTCCCTCCCTTCCTTGTATTGTTGCTAGCGGGCTCAAATTCAATCCAAATTACACGGTTGGGCGCCTATGCTGATTTCCAAAGGCCCCACGCAGCAGCATTAAGCACCTGCTTTTAGCGCGTACCGGAACTCATACACTCTTAATGCGCCTTACCTTCCACCAGTGACGTCAGCAGGGTCACGTTTGCGGCCTTGCGCCTTCCTGCCGGTAAATTTAATCCGATTTTATCAAGTTTCTCTCTTAAGGATCTTCCTCCGTTTTTAGATTTCGCCCTGGTTGTGGAAACACACAGAACACAACAGAGTTAGCCACTGTACGTTCGGGATCTACAGCTCATGTCATTACATCCTAAACTGGCCTAAAGATGAAGCATTCAGTTGTCTTTTCAAGATGGTAGTCTGTAGGAGCCAGTGCATTGCCCCAAAATGTTGCAGTTACACATCGTGCAATGCCCAGCTTCCTCCTGCTTTAACCTTAACATTCACTGAGAGTTGGTGCGGTGGGATGAGTTATATGTTGTGTGTATTTCATTGCTTTGCAATCCTCCGTGACTGTCAGTGGAAGCAAAGACCAAGAGTGTTTTTTGGAAGTATGCACCATTGGTTTATCCTTTTTTAAAAATCTAAAATATTTGATGTATTTTTTTCCTTATTTCTTTACCATTAAAAATAACACACGTCATAAAAGGCCTGAAATGGACTTGTGTCTTTAAACTGCAATATTGTGGCCTAGACTGAAGTGTTTACTTCAAAAATCCTAACGTGCCCATTTTAGCTGTTTAGACAGCGAGGAATTGGTTGGTTGGATGTAATTATTGGTGACATTTGCGGAGGGGGGTGGGGGGGTGGGTTAGAGAAGAAAAAGAAAGCAAACGCTCACCTTCTCAACACTCCACCGAGCAGAGAGGCGTTGAGGCACTCGGGTGGCGAGAGGCGTCTCTGCACTTCTGCTACCGTGACCTTGTACTTTGAAGTGGAGCTGAGGAGGGACAGCCGGCCAGGAACCGAACAGAAAACCTCGTTTGGATTGACCACGCCGCCGAAAAGCCCATCCTTATTTATAGGGATGGCCGACACGTTGTTGTTTTTGGATAAAGAAACCGGACCTGAAAGAGAAAAGGACACGATCATGTGGACCTTCAGTCTCATCAAATGGCCACAGAAACTGGGGGAGGGGAATATGATGGGGGGGTGGGGTACAAAAAATGATGAATTGCCGTGCACCCAGACAGAATATGGAGTAAAATTATGCACAGCATCTCGTCGTAGGCCTGTGGAATCAAAGGCAATATGTTCTTATCGGAGGGAGGGGGTTTGAGAAAAAGTAGCCTGGTGAAAGAAAAATAGATACGATAGCACTGGCTTTTCATTCAGCTCATGAATGTAACTGCTCAAATGTGCCTCGGGTAATGAAGTGGCCCAGCCATCAAAATATTTAATATTAGCGCGATGGTGACTGCAGAGCAGGCTTAGAGAATATGACAGTGGAACGTGCGCGGGATTTGCTACGATTTGGACGCTGCTTGAATGACCCGCCAAGGGGGGCAATGAAAGAAACTGCGCATCTGTAAACAGTATGTGAGGCCCATGTTTGATTTGTCAAAATTTCATCACAGACAGAAAAAAAAAATCTATGGAGTCTCTTACGGTCATTTCATATTTAAATGGAGTTCCTAGGAATAAAATACAAAAAAAATAAAAACGAAATAAAAATTAATAAAATATTAATAATAATTGTAAGACGAAGAACGCGGCTTAGTGTTTCGTTCTAGTCACATATTTAGGACATGACTGCGGCTAATCAAAAGTAGACTAGACTATAAATTACCTTTCACTGTTGTTTTTCTTAGACCTCATTTCTGAAATAGCCCAAACTGCTTATTACACATTCACAGATTCTCTCTCTCTCTCTCTCTCTCTCTCTCTCTCACACACACACACACACACACACACACACACACAGACACACACACGCGCGCGCGCGCGTTTTAGAAGGCCCAAATCCGCGTGTTGTTTCTTTGCAGGCTTCTCGTTTCTGTGCACGGTAAACGGGGACAAAGGGCCGAGCGCATTTGGATAGATCACTTGTGACATTAATGGCTCAGCGGAGGCTAATAGAGACAATGGCAGTTAAGCGAACTCCGGAGATTGCTAATATAACAACAAATTACAGAGTAGATGTGGAAAAAGAGAAAGACAGACAATCTCAATACTCAACGTGTCGAAATTAACAAACACACTGAAAAACAAGTGTAAGCTCTGAACTCACGCTCCTGCGAAACCAGGAGACAAAGCCCCGCTGCACGGAATATCCGTGAAATTACAGATACATTCCAGCAGAATTAACGGACGGTGCTCCTAAATGATGTGGCCATGTCCTCGTCCTGCGTTGTGACTGTCATTTTAAATATAGTCCACTCGTACATTAAAGCGTTCCCAAACAGAGCATTTATTAAAAACAAAAGTAAAAAATAAAATAAAAAAACAGCGATGCGAGATTTGGGAGCAGGGATGAAGGGGTCTGACGGGGCTCAGCGGCCAGTTCGGACACACAAGAGGTTTAACCAGGAGCCGCTTACCTTTCTTGATTACGGTCTGGTCAGGGATGTGAATTCCTTGATCCTCAACGTGCTGTAAGAGAGTCAGAACAGCACATTAAAGGCGCGAACACAGAAAAAAAAGACCAAAACCTCTGCTTTCTTTGTCAAAATTGGATTGCTAAACAAACTATGAGTCCTCCCACTGCATTATCTCATCACAATTTTTGACAGTCCACTACGTACACACGACTAGTGGCTAGCGGCGAAAATAAATAAATAAATAAATAAATAAATGAAATAAACTATTTGGGCAGAAGAAATATAAACAATTAATACGTGGAGAATAACAGTGATGCTCTTTAAAAGATTGTTTTATTTAAATAGTCTAGACACTGTTTATTTTATTATTTTTATTATTTTTCCCCGTTTCGCTTGCCTTGAGATAAATTCAATAAAATGTCTCTTTAAGCGGTGAACACATTAAGTTAGTCCTGCGCAAAAAGGTTCCGGGTGGAACTGACGACTTCGCCTCGATATTTCTCTTCGCTTGACTCTTTTCACTGGGAAGACTACAATTAAATTACGAGGCACAAGAAAGTGGTAACAAGGTACGGGTCACGTCCAAAAATAATAATAACAGACAGTATTAAGTAGAGTGTGCAGTACAGTATTCTCTGTTCCCAATATGACGATGCACTTCATCCAAAAATTAATCCACGAAAAAATACATTGTGTTTTTCAGTTTTTCTTCCTGTCTCTCTCTCTCTCTTTCTGTCTGTCTGTCTCTCTCTCTCTCTCTCCCTCTTACGAAAACGCACGCCTTCCATTTAAAAGTGAGTAAATATGCGTGTGGCTTTTGTAAAAATGATTAAATAAATAAATAAAAACAACCGTCGCCATAGGAATTTCTAACTGCAAAAAAAGAAATATTTCGTAAAACGAAAATAAAATGTGACATTCCAGAAAGAGAAAGAGAGAGATCATTTCCATAAACTGTAATTCAACAGTACAGCGGTTTATGGCACCATTGATTTGGCAGGAATACTATTTTAATTGCCGCTTGGCTGCTGCAGTACGCTGGGAATCCTTAAAAAATGCGTCGACTGTTCCAATACTGAACCATGTTTTTTTTATTCACTCAGCACATTTTAAACGCTCCAAATAAAATACTATTTACTTCATTTATTTTAAAATGTACTAGCAGTGCACTTGAAATACTTTTAAAACGTCTATAAATTGCTGCAGATATTTTAAAATATAATAATAATAATAATAATAAAACATAAATCCATTTTTAAAATGTTGCAAAAACATAATTCAAACACAGCTTTAAAAACGTTTACAATCTACTCCCAATTCACAAACATGTCAAACTCGTTCCATATATAATACTACCAGCATCTGACTGAGATCCAACATATGGAAATGCCTACACTGTGCGCGTGGCAGTATTCGTCTCTGCGGGCGCTCGTTACCTGTACGTCATCCAGAGAGTGCGGTATTCCGTGGATGGGGATGGAGTCTGAGAGGCCGGTGTCGAGGCTGTGTGCCGAGGGCAGCAGCACGTCTCTGCGGTAGTCTCGGCAGAGCTGGTGCGGCAGGCCGCGGTGCTGGTGCAGGAGGGCGCTATCCTGACTCTGCCGCTGACTCGGCCAGCCGGGGTGCTGCGGCTGCGGCTGCGCGTGCAGTGGGTTGATGGAGTATGGGTCGTTCACGTGTGAGTAGGGGTCCTGAGACTGCGGGTAGATGGGCTGGTACGGCGGTGGGAAGTAAGGTGGCTGGAAGTCCGAGTTTGGCGTGTGGGAGAGCGGCGGCGCGCTTGTGTATGGAGACTGGCCCACACCGCCCAGCTGCGGTAACCGGGCCGTGCCGTTACTGCTGCCGTCATGACGGTCCTGCACCAAAAAGCCAGAGAGAGAGAGAGAGAGAGAGAGAGAGAGAGAGAGAGAGAGAGAGAGAGAATATTAAAAACTGCACAAATCAACTTAGAACCATCTTTTTGCTCTAGTACTTTTTCGTAAACTCATTCCTATTAATGCTCTTTAAGAACACAGTTTTAATGAAGAAAATAATATGATACCCCCCTCAATATAATAATAACAATGGTAATAATAGTAATAATAACCACAAATCAAGTACACTCATTAAATTAAGTTGTTTGGTAAGTTCTTACTGTATTTTAATATTTTACATTTTTAGAGTTGCAATGGCTTCTGGGAAAAAACAATGAAACATTAAAAAATTAAGACTATAATAACGATAATAATAATAATGATAATTGGTTCTTCACGTGTTCTGTGATAAAGGAGATGTTTCAAAATGGAAAACTTTTAAATAAATATTTAAATTCATAAACTGTTCATTGTTGTGTTTAAAGGGTTTTCGCTCATTTATTGCTACAAGACAAAGACATTTTTTAAAATACATTATGGAACCGTTTTATATGAAAATAGCTTCCAGTTTAAACAAAACCGAGTAAAATACCGTAATTAAGAGCTCAGCTCCAGGAAAAGAATGTTCTGATGAAATAAGGTGCGAGTATCAGCTGCACGAGGGGGTAAAATGGTGCTAATAATAATACTAATACTAATAATAATGGAGTGAAAGAAGAAGAAAGTGAGAGCCCAGAGCCCTGCTCTCTCTCGCGCGCGCGGCCGGAGGCTCACTCACCATCGCCGAGAAGCTGTGCACTAACATCTGAACAGATTTCCGAGCGTTTCCGTAGAACGCGAGCAAAAAAAGCAAGAAATCAGCGAGGACTCGAAGCGAGAGTCGGAGTTAAGAGCCACCGCACCGGGGCACAGCTTTAGTTCAGCTCTGCTTCTCTTTCTTTCGGTCTGAGCGTCGAGGTCACGGAGTCCCAGTGTTTCAAATACGAGAAGAAGGAGCAGAAGCAGCGGAAGCACGATAATCCATCAGCGCCTGGGTCCAATTCCCAATGTTCTTCATTTGTTGCAAACCAGTACAAAACCAAAAAAATGAAAAAAGAACAAAAAATAAAATAAAGGATTTTTGGAACAAAAAAAAAATCTTGGCGGATCGAGCTTTTTTTCTTTCTTTCTGTTTTTTTTTTGCAAGTTTCTTAGATCCACGGTTCCATCGCCTTCGCTCTCTCAGTGAGCTGTTCCCTCGCTCGGGCGCATATTTAGCAAAGAGTGCTACCTCTCCCTTTCGGACTCCTAATAGCAGATATTCATGACTATTAATATTACACGAATACTTAATAAGGGAAGAATGGTCGGAAATCGAGCGTGAAGCGAGGAAGCAACTCAAGGCAGACTCCGCACTAAATGACGTCCATTGAATGAGGAATCAGTATATCTAATCAGAGATGGGGAGAGAGAGGGGAGTGGGTGAGGGTGTGTGTGTGTGTGTGAGAGAGAGAGAGAGAGAGAGAGAGAGAGAGAGATCCACGCGTCTGACGAATCAGAGAGAGGAGGAACGTTTTAAAGGTTCGAGGGCGAGCAAAAAAGTGAAAGAACGACAGAACGACACAAGGGGGAGAGGAAGACTAAAAGACGAGGGACGGAGGAACGGAGGGGAAAGGAAACAATGCGCACCGACTGCTGTGAAAATACGGTGATGGCTGAAGGCTTTCCGTTCGTCATGGTTTTGCTGCAATTGCTCTCTCTCTCTCTCTCTCTCTCTCTCTCTCTCTCTCTCTCTATTTTTCGTCGTTTCTCCCCGCGTGGCCTTATCGAGTTCCTCCCACAGAATCCAGCCTCATGGCTCCACAAACAGCGCGCGAGAGAAAAAAAAATGGCTCTCTGAACACACAGCTCCAAACTTTACGACTCTACGTTCACTGCACACACAAACACACCCCTCCTCTGTTCGGGTCGTTCACACGCAGCCAATCCTCCCTCGCTCCTGTTTCTTCATTTTTTTTTTTTATTTAAAGGTTTAAAGTCCTGGTTGGAATCAAACCCCCAAACATTCACAGACTGCAAACGGACAACACCATAAAACAACCACAACACAAGCGCCCAGCGAGTCGTGGGAAAGGAGAGGCGAAGTTTCCGTGCGGCGTGTGTCCTCCAGAGTCGAGAATAAAAAAAAAAAAAACACGTCCGACTGGCTGCACAGGTCCAGTCCACTCCACTCCACTCCACTCCACTCCACAACAAGTCCGCAACTCCACAACAGCACCGTCCAAAACTTTCCCCCCTCCCGAGATAGTTATATATCGCATCTGAAAAATGTTCATCTACAGCACGCCACAAAATACACTGCTGCTTTTTAAACAGTCAATTTAGAAAGTTTATTTTTATTATTAATATTATTATAAATAGTAATAATAATAATGATGATAAAATAATAATAATAATAAAATAATTTAGTTAAAAAGCAGAAGGCACAACTTCATGCATTTTTCTGCTTTTCTAGTGTTTAATAATGTACCTATTTATTATATTTACCTTTATTTAATTTTATGGAATATTCAAAAAATATTGTCATAACTATTTTATTATTATATAATTAATAATATATATTTTATTATTTGTGCTATTTTTTAAATACAGAAAAATAACAGTATATGCCATATATCTATATTTATTTTATGTTTATTAAAAGTGAAATGATGGAAACGAGTAGCACATGCATTGTCAGGAACATATCTGAAATACCTGTCTTATCAATAATCATTTTTAAATATATATATATTCAGCGATTTTTTTTTTTTAATAAAAACACCAGAAGTCCTTCTAAAGAGAAGAGAAGCTGCTTCCTTACCTCGCAGTCTTCATATTTAATGTTATCAGTTAATTTCCAGAGCATTTTCATGGGTTTGTGGAGTGAGAGAAGCGCGTCTTTTTGTTGGAGTTTTTACACTCAGCTGCGCACAGCTCAAGATGGCAGGGCTTTGGCTGGCTGAGCAGTGCGCGCGCTCAGATCTCCCTCTAATGGTGGAAGTTAAGAGGCTCGAGCAGAGCTGCAAAAAACTCCCTCATTAGCATACCAGACTGATTCTCATCTAGCCAACACCAATGAACACACTCAGGTAAAATAAAAAAAAAACAGACCCACACAGACACCCGCGCTCAGAGCATCGAAGTGTATCGAAATGTTTGTGGAGCTTTGTTTTTCCAACGAACAGAGGCACAGTCTGTGACTGATATCACCCTTATAACAATTTCACATCGTTTCAGCTGCAGTGGTATGGAGCTTAATACAAGTCCCGCAGAGCAGCTCCTCAGACACTCAGATCTGTGATGGGCACAAAGAAGAAACTAAAAAATCAACTTGAAAATATGTCAAATGTGTTTTTTTTCCCCACACATTATTACATCAGTGTCATTACTGACGAACACGTTACAGATATGTGCTAATAATTGTGCTGCTGTAACGTGTTTTATTTATTGTACAAAAGAAATGAAGTTAATTAAAAGGACAAACTTCCAAAAATGTGTGAAAAACAAACTCTCAACCGGAACCGGATAATGTTACAGTAATGAGATCTGAACGGGCTTTCAAAGACAATTAAACATAGCAAATGTAACAAATAATTAAGAAAGAAATGTTTAGAAACCTGTAACAGTTATCCGCGTGCACGGGCTGTGGATAAATACTACGAAAAGTGTTTTTTTTAATTAATAACAACTCGTTTTAATGACATTTTTACCTCTAAAAAAAAGCGTAAAACGACTGGCTCAGAGCTCAGCCGTGGAACACGGAGCTATGTGTTTTTCAGCGGCTCAGGCTTGAGGAAAGATATAAAAGAGCGTAGTGACAGCTCTCCAAACTAAGATTCTTTAGCATATCACTGGGCCTTTTCTCAGTGCAATGCAAATACGGCATGCCTCTACGTCGCCACGGACACTTTGTTGGCGCACTGATTACTTAAACTGTTGTTTTAGGCCCATTGAGCGGCTGAGCCCGCGAGCCGCTGCTGTCACTGTTATGCAAAGAGGTCGATTCTCGCGCAGGTACAGGAGCTCAATTGAAAGTCGCGTTTTGGTGATGTCAATAATTAACACAACAACGTGCGGTCGTTAAATGTGAATGAGGGAGTGGACGAGAGAGGCTTGGCCCCGAGACAGCGGCGACACGAGCACAACGGGATCCCCGCTCACGACGCACAGACGCAGAGGCGACAGGTTTAAGGCGTTGGTCTTCTCTGTTTCGTCTGCTCTCGTTTCTTTGGAGACAACTAAAAAGCCCTTTAAAAAGGGGGTAGTTGTCATTAATGAGAGGGCGACGTGAAACCGGCTCTCAATGGAAATCAGAGGCAGAGGAAAGTGCAACAGAAGTTGGATGGGAGCGTGTGAGAGTGGGTCTGTGTCAAAAGTAGCAGACTGTGCTCAAACTGTGGACATTCTTTGGCATGTTTCACGCGCCCGATTCGCCGTTCGTGGTGGGAGAATTCCACACAATCAATGCAAAATATAATTCAAATAACCACCTGCATACTTCACAACAGGTAACAGGCGACTGGCCACTGATCGGTTTCAGAAAGCTTTTCACACAGAATCACTTTAGGATCATTTTATTGTGTAAGTGTAATTAACTGTGTAAGTAAGTGTTGACACTTTTTACACACTATCTCTCCTGTGGCTGAGTATAATACGTTTATTATTATTATTATTATTATTTAGGTTTTCGTTTATACACTGAATTTAGGTTTAAAAAAAACTAACTTTTTAATACGTACTTTTTATTAAGTAAATAATTCAGTAAATAGTGTATATCTGTATTTTGTGTTCATATGCACTATACACATTTCATTCATATTATATCCATTATATATATGTATCTATATGACTGTACTCAGTCATTATAATACAGCGTAGAAGTGTAATACAAAAAAATGAAAATCAAATTCAACAACTAATAACTGTTATTATTGTTAATTACAAAATCTCGTAACTAAATTCCATAACAAAAGTTTTTCAGCGAATACTCCTGTAGTTCTGGTGGTGGCCTTGTTTTGTTTTGTTTTTTTTTGCCCCGCTAAAAGGGCCTTGAGTCAGAGCTGTTTACAAATTACAAACCGCCATTTAGCGATTCACGCGCTCTCAGGTCTCACTTAATAATATTAGACCCCATAGTATTTGCTCAAAATTTGTTTGAAAATGAACGCATCGTTGTTGTTTTTTGGGAGAACTGTCAGTGACAACTCAGCACTGAGTAGTGTGCCACTCGTGTGTTTAAAAGTAAAAGCACACACACACACACACACCGAGACACACAAACACACCTTTATGACCCAAAGGAATATCGCATACCTGCCAATCTCCCATTTTGCCCACAGTTGACATGCTCGAGTCTTCTCGCTGGAGAGGCCGGATCACGCGTCGTGCTATCTCATTTAGGCTCCTGTCCTTAAGCTAAATTCCACGTTTTACCTGAAACAAATCTACTCACCTGGTCCTAAAAGCGGAGTGCCACCTCGCTGCGCATGCGCACTGTGTTGCGTAAGTGAGGCTGAGCTACACGCGAGAAGCTAAAACCACTCCTGAGAAAAGCTTCCCACTCTCCTGCTTTTGTCAACACACACAGCGCCATTTCCACAGATCCAGATCAACATGTAGCCAGCGGCTTATCGCTGCCTTTATTTAAGATCTATGTTTGATTAAGGAAGCCCTAAATGTACTTAATGTAATACATTGCTTGTGTATTTAGTATTTTCTCTTGTCGGGTTCCCATTTTTGTGTCTGTATCAGGCCAGTGTTAATACCTTACTGGCGAAACCGATATGTATTTTTGAGGTTTTTGTGAATGCAAATGTTCAAAAACCGACAAAAGCTGTATGTACCTGCCCTTAAACTCTCAGTAAATATGTGCTCCACATTATTGTCTGCACCGTTGTCTGTTGTAAACGCGTTGTTTCAATAACCCCGAGGTTGTCACTGAAGGGTTCAATTTTACTACAAAATAAAAGCTCTGAAAACTTATTGGTGAGACAAATACTGTCTGTCCAGAGAGAAAGGGAACGAAGGTTGATGACTCTTTATGTAAAGTATATTAAAGTATAACGCAACCTGAGATAAAGTGTAAGGAAAACTCTTTAAATGACCACTAAGACGATTTTAGGATGTGAAATTGTCATCTTAAGCAATAAACTCGGAGTACAAATTAATGTTATTCATATATAGGTGCATAATGAAGACAAAGACGAGGATTTGATTTTAACAAAGAGCTTTGTAGTTGAACTAATTTAGCCGAATAATCTAAACCTGCTCCAGCTCCGGCCTAAAACTCAAACTACAACCACGATATCAATATTCTTAATCCTCAACATATGACTTTACATATTCCACTGAATCCTTCAAGCTGTGGTCACCTTCACTGAGCTTCTGTCTGATAACTTTCCTCGTTTATTTAACGAATGTCTGGCTGCCGAACAGCACCTTTAGACCCAACAGTCACTGCCAATGAAACGATCTCTGTCGCCATCTTTTGGCTGATTGGGGAATGGCAGAGACGCTACACATTCCAAAATACCTTCAAACCTTCAAAATAGCATCTAACCCTTGGCTACTGTTTTTTTTTGTAATCAATGTGTTCATGCAGAGAACAAGCCTTTTTTTGTTTTTGTTTTTTTTTACATATTTTCCAATTTATATTGAAGTAACTACTTTTACTAGAAAATATTTGATAAACATATTTATTAAATAAACAGCAGTTGGAATCTTTGGCACACAATGTTTATTTTAGGTAAAAAAAATAAATCCATCTAATTATAGCACTTTTCTCAGCAGATGTATTTACATTTTTATATGATATTTACCGTGCTTTTATTTTAGTTCTGAGGAAGCCCTCACACTTATAGACAAAAGCTCTTCCCTGTAGCATTGTTTTTAACATATTGAGATTATAAAATATATTTAAAAGAGAACATATATAATTAAAAATTAGGACATAAAGAGTTAATTTGGAACGGTGCACAATCGTACACTTTCTGTTGTTGTGGTCTTATGTGCTATTTCCTCAGCTTTGTCACAACGCTGTACTGATATTTTGTTAAATTAAACGGGAATTCAATTCAATTTATAGCGCACAGCCGTTTGAAAGCTTAATTTGTTATGAACTCGGATTAGTTCCGAAGGCCTGAGTTTTTCTATATTGCCGATCCTCTGGCGCCATCTACCTGTCGCGTTTAGAATTGACCTACCTTTATTCGCAGACAACAAAGTAGTTATTCTGAACGTTAATATGTCCTCATTGTACTGCTTGGAGTTGTGGCGGTAAAAAAAAACGCGTACAAGGAAACGTGTACTCATATGATTTTAATGTATAAATATGAACTATAAATAATAATAGTACTAAAATGTAAATAAGTAACTATTCTTGTCAACTTCTGTTTGTTTCATTTTGACAGATAACGAGGGGCTACCGGGGTCTTAAAGCTGTGATAGTGGAAATGCTGTGGATGTTTTTTTGTTTTTTTTTTCGTGCCAACTGCACAAACAAACCTCTGAGTGTCACGTGACAAGCGGCACGGCGGCGGTACTTTTGACGCGTGCTGTGCACGTCACTAGTTTCAGTACAGCGACTGTTCATAATCCAGTAGTCTTCTTGAGTGTACATTATAGGGCAATAAACATATCAACAAAGAGGTGTACTTCAAATTGTAGCAACAAAAGTGAAAACCCTGGCCTTGTATCATAGACTAATGGCCTGATGTGGCAGCAAGTCATGTTTTATTGTTGGATTTACAACTACAAGCAATGCTTAAATGTAATCTTCATAAAGTTTATTTAAGCAATATACAAATAATAAAGACTTTTGTGGCTGGTTTTCTGAGAAAACACAGGGCAAACAGAACATCTGCATGTATGTGTGTGGAGGTGTGAAAACATGACCGAATGGCTTCAGTGGTGTGAAATCAGCATAAACTTAATTCCACATAATTTACTGAGGTTTCATCACAAAAACAAATCTGACCAGTCAAAAGAACATGCTCTGAACATTATAGAAAAACAGAAAATCCCACTATTATTATCAGAAAATCACACTTTCTTTAAAGTTTGTATTTTGTGGTTCTAAAATGGGCAAAATGTGCATTTTATGTGCATTGGTCCAAAAGTAGGTTGTTTGTTTGTCTTTGTGTGTGTGTGTGTGTGTGTGTGTGTGTGTGTGTGTGTGTGTGTGTGTGTGTGTGTGTGTGTGTGTGTTTGTGTTTCTATATTTTTAAAACCTAAATAATCAAGCCACTTCTCAAAAGAATAAAAAAATGCATTTAAACTTGGCTTTCAACTTGATGTCACTAAGTATGTGGCAGCACCTCTACGGAAAACACTTTCTCACATCTCTGCCACCATTTCACCCTTACATCAATGGCACCACTTTTATTATGGAGTGGTATATGCAGTAATCTATATATAATAAAAGAGCAAGTGATGTGGCAGGGAACTGCTAGTTAAATGATGGTCTCTTTAAAATTGACGGGTGTATATATGTATACTATATACACATATTTAGAAACTGGGTTGACAATATTCTTTATTGTGGATGTGCACTGCTTCAGTCCTTTAAGTTGATATTTTCCCACGTGTGTGTGTGTTTGTTTTTGTTTTTTTTAAACGTGAAACACAAAATAAATTTTACATAAAACAGAATTATGACATTTTTTTATAGATAAATTATTAATTAAATTTTAATTAAAAATTAAAACTGTATAACTTACACATGGAAACTTTACATTTTCAATTATTCAGAAATTGCTTTTTTTAGTGGATATAGTAAATCTACAATGCCATATGACACAACAAAATCTTTAAAGGTTATATTCATGATTGAGTCAAAAAACTATTTTTATAAAACTCAGCAAATGTTTCCTCACCATTTGCTAGCTCTCCATTCTGTCTGTGTGCTGGAAATTGTCAGTAAATGAATGATAAAAAAAAAGTGCCTCTTCCAGACATGCTATGCTAATGCTAATGCATGAGAAAATGAACTCATACATGCTAATTGCATGAAATTAAACACAGACCAATTCTGGTACAAAACTATACAATTCAAGTTGCAAACAAGTAAACCAGTTTCCAGAGAGAACTGCAGGGGGATATTCTGCTTTAATTATAACTTAAGCCCAAAGTCAAGCCCATCCAATAGGAAACGAGCCTCAACTTTGGGCTTAAGTTATCGAGCTAACTGAAAAATCCTGCTTTATGGGATACTCGTAGACGTTGCCTTTAATGCATTAAACGCCCGAGTCTTTTATTTTGAAAAAAATATACTTCCAGATGCTATCGGAGTCAGCTCGCTAGTGTGGCTATCTTCACACAGCAGTTGTTTCACTCTTATGGACAGAGGGATGTTGTAGTCTGCCACTTAATAAAAGACTTTTAATAACGGTTTTATGCTTCAGTAATAACGTTATAGTTTTACGTGCTTGTGAGGCAGTGAGACGTGAACATGGAGAAAATAGCCAAAGGTAAACAACGCTACTTATCAACGACATGGCTACAGTTTATCATTTCAAGCTTAAATGATAATAGGTAGCCGCTGTATTACTTAAAAATAAGAATTTATCGTATGTTAAAATAACGGTATAGCAATTAATGTTTTGACTCACACTGTAGCTAAGGAGGTGAATCTGTGTTTACTAAAGTGTTAGTGCTAGTTACATTTACTTAATTGTTGAGGCTCTTTATAGCCCAACTTTACCACTGTTCAGTGTCTAGCCACAAAATGATTTCAAAATTAATCTTATATCTGAATTAATTTTGTAACATCAGATCCTGCTCTAGAGATGGTGTTTACTTGTATTCTGATATTCCGTATCCCCGTGAGGACTATAGATGTGTTCAGTGCTGTGTTTGTCAATCCACAGACGTTGGTGACATTCAGTCCAGGCTTCTGGACCACAGACCGTTCCTACAGGGAGAGATCAGGTACTTTGTGCGAGAATTTGAGGTGAGATACATTTGTACATTTTTAAACTAGATGTAGGTTTACTTTTACTGTTTTTTGCTGATGTCAGTGTATTCACAGAGCAGCAAGATGGCATCCCTCCAGCTCCCCTCTAAACAGCCACAGAAAACAAACAGATGGAGAATTTCTTGTTTTTATTTTAGATTGATTTTCTTTTCTGTTTCTGATTCTCTTGAAAAATCCAAAAATCGGATAAAGGGTTAACCAAATGACTAGCTATCCTTTCCACTCCTCAGGAGAAGAGTTTTAATGTTTCAGTGCCCATTGCAAACATTCCTTCGTGTCTGAAATGATAGCCAATGTTAAATACAACTTCACATCATTACAAAATTCTTAGTGGCATTTTTAAAAATCAAATATTGAATTTTGATACATGTTTATGGTTGTCCTTACAGTTCATCACCATAATTCTTTGTGTAATTTCCAAGATATTTTTCTCCAAAAGATCATTTTTCATTTTGAACTATTCAGAGCACTTCAAAAGATGGCAAAGAGATGGCAAATTCTGGTTCAAAAAGTCAAAAATTTTGTTTCAACCACTCTAACACCACAATAATTAATTCTAGCACAAATGTTATGGACTTTTGCATTCACAAATACTGCTCCTCTGGATAAAGTTCAGAAAAGTTCTGGGCTGCTGCGCATGTGTTATATTCCCTCGATAAATCAAACGGATTGAAAAGTGATTTGGGTTCCCATTTACCCAAAAAAAAAAAAAGAAATGGCGTGTTCCTGTGGGATCAACAGGGTGCGCTCTACTGCATCTTGTGTCAGATTACAGTTAATACAGGTCAAAATGCAGCAGAGAGCTTTTCCACTGCATGGTCCCTACTCGACTCGACTCAGCTCGGCCCTTTTGCTTTTCCATTACTTTTTTTAGTCCCTGCTCTCAGCAGGTTCAAACCTTGTGGAGTGTTGATTGGCCAGATAGACTTGTATACACAGCAAAATGCAGACAATCACATTTGTTTTTATCCAACTCAGAACGGCAGCTTTGAGATAATTAAAGTCATATGTTTTTCTTTTTCCCTAGTGTTTATAAATTGTGGTCTGATTATTGTGAGATAATGTCGAAAGTTGTTAGTGTTAATATTTTAATATGCCTGCTTGACCAATTTCTTTTGTATATTCTACTATCCACTGTGCATCTCTGAAAGGGGCTTTTGGGGTAAGGAAGAGGTTTTCTACTATTCATCTTTAATGTGCTTTGCTTTACAGGATAAACGGGGTTTTAGGGAGTGCCGTTTACTAGAAAACCTAAACAAGATGGTGGCCGAAACCAACAAACAAGTCCTACCCAATTGCACAGAGGGCATGCAGGACAATTTATGCAATATACTCACTCGACGTATGTACTACAGTTTATTCACTTCTTCATCAATTGATTAAGCAGAGGTTTTGTGTCCGTTTGTTGCAGCTAATGTTAATACGTAATACGTTAATAAGTGAAGAAATTTAGCAAATGCATATGAACACATTACTCACACCCATTATTCGAATGTGACCTTCACGTTAATGGTAATGTGTAAGACATCAGTTTTCAAATCTATATCTTGAATTATGTTCTCATTCTTGGATCTGTGGTAGTTGGTCTTTGAGATACATTATTTTGTATCATGCCTACTATTCATTACAAAATCCAAACTGAAACTGGATTTAAATTCATATTTGTGAAAGATGTTTAAAACATTTAAAAGCTGGCTCAGTAATAATTACCTTTCATCTTAAACTTTTGGAATTATAGACATACGACTTATAGAATTATAGACTACCACAATAGACTGATGTTTCATACAGAGATACTGTGCATAGAATGTGTTGGATTGCCAGCTTGAATAAAAGGTATTTTGATTAATATTTTCAGTTTTGAATAGTCAGAAACAAAACAGGGTGTATGTTATTATTAAAAATGTATGCTTTATTTTATGAAGTGGAGGCTGCCAATCATATGACACAAAGAATCCAGCAGAGGGAGATAGAAGCCTGGAATGTAAGTGTAAAGACTATGTTCTTGCTGGAAACATGTTTGTTCTGTACTGTTGACCGGTGGATGATAGCAAATGGAACACCAATATTCACCAATGAATAAAATGTCACTGTTCTTTAGATGCATGAGAAATAAATAAATAAATAAACACATTTATTCATCAATCAGTGAACTGTTTATTCAGTAATTTCCACCATTGCCTAAATCTTTTTTTATATATACTCATCTCCTGTAGTATTCTTACTACATAATTGTAATTATATGTTTGTAGAACACACGGCTGCAGGAGAGTATGGAGAAGCGTAGGGAGGACTGGGAGAAATTCCTTAAGGAGCAGGCTCATCTGAAGGGAGAGGTGGATGAGGAGCATGTTAAAGCGGTGGGCAGACTCAGCACCCAATACAGTGAGATGAAGAAAGATCTTGGCAAGTTCTCACACTTCTGACACCCTCTGTGAGGGTTCTACTTTGTATACTGCGTTTGTTAATCTGCCTGAAGTGAGGAGAATATCAGGCAAGTTTTGCAGCTTACTGTGATCTTATTTGATAATCACCTGTAAATTAAGTACCATCTTAATCATCAGCCATGTCTGCTTGTCTACCTCTGTCTGTCTATGTCTGCTTGTCTACCTGGGAATCTGAGACTTGAGGATGTATTTGTAAACAGTGTCAACAATGTGTTTTCTTGCAGCATAAACCATTGTTACATATGCAGGACACGTGTGTGTTTGTGTGTCCAGAAAGTGTGTATGACTGAAGCATTATTAAGTAAAGGATGTATAAACATTAAATTTTATAAGCATCTGCAAATTCAAAATGTCTGGTACACATAATAAAGCTGGTACATTTTGTGGAAATTGAGAAGTACATTGTGTGTGTGTACAATCATGTACAATCGTGTGTGTGTGTATAGCATTTAACATTTTCCAACACATTTGTTTTGTGTGTTAATTTGTTTAACATCCCACTACATATTTTGGCACTTGCACACTGTCTTTGTGGGAGGGTTTTTGATTTATTTAAAAACTTTGGCATATTTAAACCAGGGCGGCACGGTGGTGCAGCAGGTAGTGTCGCAGTCACATAGCTCCAGGAACGTGGAGGTTGTGGGTTCGATTCCTGCTCTGGGTGACTGTCTATGAGGAGTTGGTGTGTTCTCCCTGTGTCCACGTGGGTTTCCTCCGGGTGCTCCAGTTTGCTCCCACAGTCCGAAAACACACGTTGGTAGGTGGATTGGCAACTCCAGAGTGTCCGTAGGTGTGAGTGAATGTGTGTGTGTCTGTCTGTGTTGCCCTGTGAAGGACTGGCGCCCCCTCCAAGGTGTATTCCTGCCTTGCGCCCAATGATTCTAGGTAGGCTCTGGACCCACCGCGACCCTGACTTGGATAAGTGGTTACAGATAATGAATGAATATTTAAACCAAACGTTATATGCCTTTTTGTTTTTATGTCTTTTTTGTTTGCTATTTAAAACTAACACATGCATAGATTCAGTCAGATATGTAGACTTAACAATGTTGACCGATTAAAAGGTTGCTGTAAAATTACAGTGATTACTCACTGTGTTTTGATGTTAATTGAGAAAATATTGTGAAGCCATAAAAGAACCCCAATTTTGTTTAAATGTGTAAAAAACCAATCGAGCGATACATTTTTAAATCTTTAAAAGGTTCTTTACACTCAGCATCTTTTAAACAAACATGGTTCTAATAGAACCAAAAACATTTCTTCTATGGCATCACTCAAAGAACCCTTTTTAGCACCTTTAATTTTCATGGAGCATCCAACAACTGCAAAACCAGAAATCCACTGGGTGAAGTCAGGCCACACCCAACTCTGCCCATGTGGGAGGTTATGGTTAGGGTAAGGGTTTGGTTGAACCTCCCAATGGGAGTAATCCAGTGAGTGTAATCCATTGATACATGATGAGAGAGGAGCTGGATCACATCACATCGCTTTTCTGATTCTGCAGCAAATGTGTTACACATAATTCTGCTTAACACCAGCTTCACCACAATCCTGAACTCGATAAAGCAGTTACAGAAAATGAAACTTATCATTTATTCAAAAAACCTGGCTGGGGCAGTGACAAGGTTGATGCTGGTGGTGCTTGCTGTCAGATGCTTTGAGACATTTTTTACACTCATGCTGCAATAATAACGTCCACATGCGTCTCTGACCACCACCGAATGTGGTTTGAGTGATCAGATCACACCTGTTTACACCTGCTGGTCATTTGGATCACCCAGGATGCATGTTATTCCAGGTGAGTATAGGTTCTGTGTGTGAGAGCAGTTGGACATCAGCAACATCTGTTACCACAATTCTCTAATGAACCAATGGATATACAACTTTTATTTAAGGGGAATTGTTAATTAATAAAAGATACACTTACCCAGTAAGTTTTGAGTCTAGACATAAACATATGACGGTCTAATTCCTGAATATTAAATTGAAGGTTATTCCAAAGCTAGAAGCCAGCATTTTGGGTTGGGTACTTTTCACATTTGAGCCAATAAAGGTACCTGGAATACTGGAGCTTTTTTTTCAACGGTGTAAAATGCAGCCATTTACAGCACAAACCAGCCAAAAATGCCGTGTTTTTTGGCATTATATATATAAAACATATCTTGTAAATGGCATTTATTGACCCTCTTGGTGTTCCATACACAAACTTCAAAGACTCCGGAGAGTAAGGAGCTGTTAGCCCAGCGGCTAATGAGGTAAAAACACACCAGAGACAAGACTAAAAAGAAAACGCGACACTATTTCAAGTCTTCAGTATTTTGCTGAGCTACCTTAGCCTTCAGTTTTGAATGAAGATCAGAGACACTGTTGTTTGAGGCTTCTTTATGGACATTTAAGCTAAATGAGATGTGTGTTTTTGCTCTGGGGTATGTGTCAGTGTAATTAGGACTGACGTGGTGGAAACTAGTCTCCACCAACAAGGAGGCTTTCATCTCCATCCATTTGCTTTCACAGTGAACCAAGCTGTACATCGTCCAGTGAAAGGTCAAATATGAAGTCACTGGATGAACTAATCTTAAACGTGTGATCATTTCCCTTTCACCTATTTTACAGTTTTCAGTTCAATATTTTAACTCTGATTGGGATGTGTTTTAAGTTTTGTGTCTGCCCATTTTGTGTTTTTATTAACTGAATCTTCGCTACCTTGGCTGATACTTAGCAAATCAGTAAAACTTTTTTTATGAATGTCATGTCTATCACTATGAACACATGGTGTTTTTAGAAATTACAGCATGTACAGAGAGCATTACATTACCAATGTAATTACCACGGAGTCAGATAACCTCCAGGTGGCGGAGAGCCTAAAGAAAATGTCATAAATTAGGATTAAGACAACACACCAGGCTTTGATTTATAGCAAGTGGTCTGTCCTTGACAGAGTGGTATTTATAACCTAATCCCCCAATAACTCTGGAAACATCAACCTCTATTCCTAGTGTAACTGCAAACTCTATTAATCATTATTCAATATATAACTTAACTTTTACTGAACCCAGTGTGTTTAGAGCTGGGAGCTGATATCAAACTGTTCAAGAATAATTCAAATTGGATGAACAGAACTGATACTGGAATCATAACACCTCCTCCTCCTTCTTTACCTGATAACTTTGGGCTGTGTACATAATTATAGTCTACAGGGGTGGCTTCATTTTTTAAAGTTAAATAATCACTGGGTCTAATCCAAGTCTCAGTAAGACATAAAACACAAATATTCTGATCATTTATAATATAATTAACAATGTCAGCTTTAGAATGATGTTATCTTAACCCTAACTTTATGTCAGAGGTACTGCTGGTGGAAACAGAATGTAATAGTTTGATTTGTTCAATGGTTCTTTGAGGTAGAAGGATTGTAATTGGCTACCAGCCAACAGGAAGGGATGAATGTGAACAACTTCAGTGAAGCTTTTTCAGATGCACCCAGTTACATTAACTTCCTTTTAAGCAAAAAAATAAAATAAATAAACACATTTATTTCTTCCAGTCATTTGTCAGTCAGAGCAGGAAAACCCAAGGATCTAGGCAGAGCTAGGGCTTTAATGGTTTATGGTGCGATGATTGCAAATCCCCATCCATTTCATTTGAACTAATAACATTCATCCAACCAATGGATTTCCTTCTGCATCAAAGGCAACACTGCCTTTGGAACCATTTTGAGTAGTGATTCTGCACACATGCTTTATGTGCTACATGGACTGCTGGCCAAGCCCAGTGGGATTCCCCACACTCTGCTTAACCGGCTATCAGGGGTAACATTTGCCTGTGCCAAAGAATTCATATTACCACCTGTTTAACTAAGCACTCAAGGCCCATCTGCCTGGCCCCTGCAGAGCCATAAGATGTGGTTATCAACTGGATAGCACACTCAAGCGCTTGCTGCTGTTTTCTTTTGTAGGTGGTAATAATGGAGCACAATGGGTATAAAGAGACACAATAGGAAAAGATCTACTGGCACAGGGAGCAAAGAGAAACTGCTCATAATTAATAGTAGTGGAAATTAATACTCTCCTACTTACGCTTTGTGGTGAATAATAAGATCATCCTCTTCCCAACCCTCCATTCACAAACCCCTACTGCCTTGCCTCCTTTGTTCACCAAGATGATGAATGTAGTTTTAATTTAGTGGGTGGAAAATCATGCTAGGCAGTGCTTCCATCAGGTTTCCAGAGGCTTTGCTGAGCTGAAGGGAGAGTTTATTGTTCCTGATGGCAGGAAAAAAGCATGAGCAGCATGCAGCTGAAGTCCAAAAATGCTGCAAGCAAGAAGTCGTGAGAGTAGAAGCACAGAGTTACCACAGCAGTTCTTATTTTTAGAGGCTTAATTTTACATTTCATTATTTCTTTACTAATCCCTCATATCTGGAATTTACTCACCCAGCTGTATAACAAAAGTACAATTTTGTTATACAGATTAAAATTATATAAAACTTTTAATCATGTAGTGCCATTCTCATACCCAGGGTTGCTATAGAGTTAAAGAGGGAGGGTTAATTAGAGGGGAAAGGCAGATGAAATAATTGTGAAAAAATGTCAATTTTAAGCAGAGCTTTATAGGAGAAGAGTAAGGGGCAGAGGCGAAGAGACTGTGGGAATATGCTCCACTGTTTGGGAGCCAAACACTAAAGCATCTGCCCCAGTAGTGACATGTTGGAATTTTTGGGACAGAAAGACAAAGAAAAGTGCTGTATGCTGGTATGCTATAAAAGGGTATGAAAGGTGTCTTGGAGGTATTTCACACATTATTGGACATATTGGACTGGTAAATCTGTATTAAAGTCTCTGACCAACACTGTTTTACTTTACAGTATGAGGGCAATTTGTGTAAGGTTATGTTATCTTTTAAACAGCACTTAATACTATCTCCTGCTCACCACATTTGGTGCTAACTGAATAGTAACTGGTGTTTACCAAATAGTATCTGATATTCAAAAGCTGTTTTTCTTAATAAAAACAATGTGAGGAAATCAACCTAGTCCACCATAAAAGTACAATATAAAAATAGCAGCAGCTGACCTTTGTTATTTACTTCAGAGAGGGATAAGTGTGATAAAAGTAGCAGGCAAAGAATCATGGGATTTCTACATCATTACCATTTGATAAGAGTCCCAAACCATGGGAGCTGTACAGCTGTACAAATTTTACTTTTATAGTGTAGTGTTTCCATGCATCACACATGTAAAATCAGGGAATTCTGCTGTGAGTTCATATATTAAATGTCCAGTTTTATGTAAACACCTTTTGTGACTAGTGATAGTAGCTACTTTGTGGACACTGATACTAAATGGAAAACAGGGAAAAAAAATATAATAATAATAAATAGGTAGCCCTGGCCTAATGGTTAGAGGACCAGGTTTGGGTTTGGAAAGTCGCTGGTTTGATCCCCAAACGGGCTAGAAAATTGGGTGTTGGTGGGGGTGAAGAAACAACACCAAACGCCAAACAACCTCCCAACATGTGTTTTCGGACTGAGCATCCAGAGGAAACCCACATGGACACGGGGAGAACACACAACCTCAGGACCCCAGCTTATGCTCTTGAATTGAGTAAAAAGAAAAACAAAGTTTACATACCTTTAGGATTATCACTAAAATCTGGTTTGACATGCCGTTCTCTTTTGTAGAATTGTGGATGGATTTCCCTTTGCTTGAAGTAATGGAAGAGAATGCAGGGATGTAGATCTGATCTTGGCCCTGTCCTCCTTCTCTTTCGGCCCTCCTACATGATTTATGTTGGCATGCTGAAACGGTTTCTGACCAGGATCGCTGCACTCCCTCCAAAACAGGAAGACGTCTGCGACACTGATAGAGGGTAGAAGACAAACTTGTATTCCTTAAGTGCTGGTGCAGCAGACCGGGGCCTGATAAAATTCCCGGCAAGCTCTGAACACACCATGCCGGACAGACGGTCTGTCTTGAGAGGCACAGACAGGAAACAGTGGCACACAGCACCGTTTCCTGAACTAACCAATACATCCGAGGGAGACTCCCTCCAGGGTCAATGAACAGAAGTGATGCGGGATCCTTTGAGAGCTACTTCAGGCTTTGAGTCATTGCTGCTGTAGGCTGACCTTTCTGCTGGGACAGCAGTACAGGGCAGTCATTGAACAGGGCTGTCATTCCCAATTAGGCCTCTGAATTTTCAATATCTTTTGACATTAAACTGCCCAAAGCTAGTCCATGCAACTACAACTATATATTTTTATTTGCATTTATTTATTGAACTTTTTTTTGTTTAAAATATAGAGAAAAGTCATGAAATACCGCTGACTAAATATTATTGGAAAATGGTAATCTACAGCATTGAGACCAATAGTTCAGCATTTGTGTAAAATCACTACTCATAATGGTTCTGGAGGCAGCGCTGCCTTTGAGGCCTTTGCGCTACCAGCCCACAGGCGGAGATGTATGTGATTGGGCGGAGATTTTCAAACACTATAGCTCCACTTAGACCCTTGGGTTTTCCTGCTCTTGACTGCCAAAAATGACTTTGGAAGAAATAAATGTGCAGTATACGTTACACTTATTCCTGTTTCATAATTTGTTAGAAGTGTCGCAAATATTTCAGTATTTGTTTTGCTTGAATATTTTAACTCAGTGCCTCTGAGGAAGCTGCAGAATGCTCTGCTGCCTCTGAGGCAGATTCTGCAGAAGTACTTTCCTGCACATTTGAGTTATTATCACGGCATTGTTGTGTAAGTTTCTGAAGCTTCCTCCGAGGAAGCGAGTTACATTACCCTTAATTCAGGTAAAACGAGTTTTTGCAGCACTTCTAACAAATTATGAAACAGAACCTAGTCTACAGTAACAAAGAAGAAAGTTATATTTCACATTTACCAGAACATCCTCTTTTAACCAACACCACCAGTGTTACTGCTGTTCTGAGAATAGGTACAAGGTAGATGTACATAATTGAATGGCAGCTTGTTGTGAGACCACCAGTTAGCCAGCGCATGGGTGTAATACGACTTTCTAAGTGTTTAGTCAAGAATGTGAACTGGGTGTTGCATTCATTTCAGGGTCATATTGGAGGCACGGACTTTGACAGGTATCATTACATTTTCCCAGCCATAGATGAGGACCAGAGGAACTCTCTACTTCTAGCTTCAGGATTAGAGTTAATTAAATCTAGGGTCATACACATATTTAACTCAGTTCAGTGAGTCACACTAACGCAAGCAGAAGTCCCAAAGCACAGTGCCATTTATTGTCTGCTTCATGAACTCAAATTTATTTGCATCATATGCTAAACAACCTAGGATCATGCACTCAAAGTGTGTTGCTGCTGAACTAAAGTAAACACAATGAACTCAGAGTCACTGAATTAAAATAACAACAAAACCAATATAAAATTAAGATTGAGTTGTTGGGCAGACTGGACTGCAAGATCACATTCAGAATCAAGCCAAAAGTAAAATAAAACATATTTGGAATTCTCTGACACATCCAAAACTTAGGTGTCAATAAATCTACGTCTGAGTTCTTCATATAATAAATTATTTACCCCCAAAGTGTTGCTTACAACTGAGTCAAAATGATTAGAGCCCACTAGCTCAGACTCTGACATACTGATAATACAGGGCTAAGTCTGGCTTAAATGTTACATAAGGAAACATGCTACCACTTTAGAATGAGACTACACTTATAAAGGTTTCTACATTAGTAACTGTTTATTAAAAATAATTAAATAAAACCAGGTCCCAACCGATAGCATTTAGTTTAGAAAAAAACAAAAAACAAAACAAAACTCAGTATCAGGTGTTCACAGGCTTTTGGCTATATATCATCACATATATATTCATCAAATATTCATGCAATGGTCTACTGTAAATGAACCTTGGCTTTTGTTTGACCTCTTGCTCTATCTGTGATCTAAATAATAACAGTGTGTATGTGTATTTTTGGAAGGGGTAGCTATTTTTCAGTCCAGACAGGGCCCTTTATTCCAACTATGCCAAGTCCAGAAGAACACAGATAAGAGTAGGATCAACAACCCCCTTCCTCAGTCAATCATTCTCCAAACAATGGGTGGCCAAGTCAAGAGAATGCCCTGTCAGAGCAGACTCACCGCTGTGTGATGTCATCTCTAGAGGAATGTCTGAACAGTGTGCCAACAGGACCTCCACAGATTTTCCCATTTCCCCTCTATTCTTCCACACAGATAAGCTTTTTTTTGCTAATATTTTCATTAAATTTACAAAACAATGTTTTAGTGTCAACATCATGTTTTCTAAAAACACACTGTAGGGGGATTTCGGGAAATTGTACTTTGCCTTGAACGTGAGAGCTGTTTTTAATGATGCTGTCATTGGAGAATGCTACCAAATGCTCACAGAAATGCTCCTACATCATATATTTTGTTATAGTTCAGTGACGTGGCTTGTGCTGTTGTTGTGTAGCTTTTTTGGTTTGTTTACTTACACGCAGTTAGAAGCCTCCCGAGTGGGTTCCTACCTACATGATCTGAAACAGCAAAAATAAGTCAATATTACCCAACTATGAGTCCGAATAAAGCAGTATCCTCATCTCTTTTCCTGATTTTCAACATTTGGAGGGCTCTTTGTCATTTCTCTGTCAGGGGTCAGAGAGAGAAAAGAAGCCTAGCGTGTCTGACAGTAGACCAGTCTCCAGCACACAAGCAGACTGGAGAGTTAGCAACAAATGATGAGGAAACATCTGAATTATAAATATAAAAATGTTTTTGATTATAATCGTGATCATCGCCTTTAAGTAAGAGTAAGGTCAATATTGTCGCTATCCAATCAAAAAGAAAAGAAAAAATCACATCTCCACATTTGTGGATGTTTAGTTTACTACATCATTTGAACACAGCAGCTTTCGTTTCCTATAAAGGGGGGGGGTGGACGATTACTGACGTGCAGACTGACCAATTAAATGTTTACAGAGAAGGTTATCAGCCAATAGCGGTAGCTCTACAGTCAGACCGTCCAATCAGAAGATTTTAGGCTACTTCACCACGCCCCCTTCTCACTCAAGCGAACCAATCGGAGTAGGGGAGGGCGGGACTAGTTTGTGAACGAAACGCTTCTCGAAGTTCTATGTAAGCTCTAGAAAAACAACATCCCGGTCGTTTGTGAATTTCCGCCCGAACATTTTTTTTAAGTCTCAAAAAGAGGACATGTCCGGGTAAGAGGACGTCTGGTCACCCTACTGTATGTATTAGTGGGACTGTAAGAGGTCGCTTCACCCCGACACTCACCAGCAGGTGTTCTGGGCAGCGCAGTAAAAGAGAAGCTGGCAGCAGCTCTCAAAACTCAGTATCCCAGAAGCCCAAGCAGTAATTAGTGCTGATTGAGGCTGATCAGACACACGTGCTGGGCTCTGTATAAAAGCCTAACTCATACCACAGTTCAGTGCTGCCCTGTTTTAGAGGAGCAGACGGTGTGGTACTTTGCAAACACTGTAAAGAAAAAGAGAAACTAGTAAAGTTTAATCATGGTAAAATATTGTAATTAAATAATTATAGCCACATTTAACTTAAAGGATTAGTTATTTCTATAAAAGGAAAGGAAAGAGCACACTTTAGTTGGCAGAGTGTTTCAGTGTGAAGGCTGATTTTAATTTGGTTCTAGTTCTGTAGAGCAGTGGTAAAGCGTTGCTGGTTCATATCCAGTCTAATACAGTCACAGTTAATACACAAAGCACCTCACCTTGAAGAGTAATTTTACATTTGCCACCTTTGGTCAGTAGTGAGTTTAAAGGAACGCTAGGTAAGATTTGTTTGATTTTTTTTTTTTTTTTTTTTTTTTGTATTTTATTTTGTTTTTCGCTCCTGGGGCTCCCCTTGATATAATTAATTTATACAGCACTGTCCTGAAATCAATGGGGAAGGGAAGTGTGACGAGATGTGTTCCTACCCTCCTAAAGTTACATTGTAGTTTCTGCAGAGCTGAGCCCAAAGTAGCAATGACAGGATTTCTATTTTTCTATTCTCCTTTTAACAGGTTAGTCAAGCATCCCTATGATTATGAAGCTGCAATTTTGTTTAAATATTACATATTGTTCCTTTAACGTACCTTACACTCAACTCTGAATACTGTCCAAGTAGTGGCTTTAGCTTTTCATCCACAGTGATTTTTAGTTCTTGCATTTTCAAATGCAGGAAACCTTTTTGCCATAATCGGTGTACATTTTACTTGTTATTTACTGTCTGAATAAGGATTTAAGGCAGTAAGTAAAGCAGCAGACCTATTATGAAAACAAAAAAATCAAAGATGATTCAAGGCCTGGTCCCTGTTCATTGAAAACTTACACAATCTCCATGGCAACCAATACCTCTCTTCCTGTCTATGGTCACTGCCAATCCTGTAGGTCATCCAAATAAAAAGCAAAGCATATATTCTTCTGATCTCTGTGCTGTTCCTTTGCTGTCTTCATTCCAGAACACATTATACGTTATATTTGGGATCTTATGGGACCGCATCCCAGACTGGCTTTGCTGTTAATGTTTTTTAGTCATGTTTTAGTACATCATATTTTCTCTTTTACCATGAATTCTTTCATCAAATCATTGCAGTTGTAAATAACAGCTCAGCACTGTTTAGTTTCTATGGGATGTTTTCCCTGCCCTTCTGTTGATTTTATAATTCTGTTTCAGGAGTTTTTACTGTGGAGCTCTTCTGAAGGTCAAGCATTTGACCTTAGAGTATGTGTTATCACATGCAGCCAGAAAGCAGCTCTTTTGGGGAACACCATTCTGGTCAAACTACCGTTAGCTGCACAAACAGACAGCATTACGAAGTTTCCAGAATGGCACAATTGGCCTTTACAATGAAGGTAATAATTAGGGCTAGTGGGTTGTAAGCGGGGCAAAGTTTGCATTATTGTTCTCGTCTCCCCCAGTTAGGGCATACATGGATGAAATTCTGACCCAGACCACTACTGTGCCTTGCACATGGCAGTTGCTCTGGAAATTAAATGATGATCTTAGATTGACTAGACTGAAAGTTAAACTAGTCTAGAAGTCTGTCAATTGCCAAATGAAAATACCCCTCCTGTACTGGAGAGACCTGTGGAGGGTTTAGACAGTGAGCAGAATGATCCTGTTTGAATGCACCAAATTACTTGCACTGGAAATTAGTTAACTTAAAAATATTTGAAAAATTCTCTTCAAAATTTGGTCAGGATACACCCCAAAACACTATTGATGATAAATTGTGAAGGAACAGACACTTACTCAAAAGATGATGGAACATCGGGCCATTAATCTACCTGAGATGTAACATTACACCAAAGAGAAATATGAACCTTGTAACTATACAGTAGTTATACAGAAATTCATAACACTTGGAGCAGCAGGTAGTGTCGCAGTCACACAGCTTCAGGATTGTGGGTTGAAGTCCCTGGTGAGTTTGGTGTGTTCTCCTTGTGTCCACATGGGTTTCCTCCGGGCGCAACCCTGAAAAAGATGAATACAAGAATCTGCAATTGTTTGTAACTGGTTACCGTTACTCAGTTAAGTGAAATACCATATTAGACAAAGGACCACAAAAAACACATTCTTTGATACAGTCCACTTCCAATATACATATTCTAGCTACTACTGAAGATTTTTTTGTACATGGTGCAGCTAGCAATTCTTAGTTTGTTTCAAATTCACAGGTCTGCACAGAGATTTGCCAGACACTTGCTTATTTTATTGTCTACTGCACATGCAAATATGATCCTCAGCAAGTCTGTGAGTTTTGTGTTGGAGAAGAAGCTGTGTTAGATCCCCTAGTGCAGGAGAGCCAGGGCCTCTCTGGCTCAGAGATCAAAGCTGAAGTGAGGGTTGGACTTAGCCTGAGTCGCTTGGAACTGCTGCTGCCCTCTGGCCAATGTAAACACATTACTCCACCGATCCAGCAACTTAATGGCCTCCATGGTGACCCTGAGAATAGTGCGCCATGGTAAGACTGTCCCATGAACTGGCTGGACACATACTAACACACACAACACTCCTGCCAAACGGGCTTGCTCACTGGATTTAAGGTTTAATAATGCTTTTCCACATAACAATGCATGAAATCGCTGAAGGCCCATTCAGCAGTTAAAAATGCGTTCTGAAAGTGAATAACTTTTTTAATAAAATTAATGAAAGATGTAACATGTTCCCTCCATATAATGCTGCAACACTAATACTTTTCTTGGTCACAGTACAGATGGATAATTACCCGGGCCAATTCAGTCACATGACCACAACCCAGTAGAGCATGCTCTTCATTTAAAGTGAGTGTCAACGATTGTGGGGAAACAGTTCTCTGTTTTTATATTCGGAAGCTCTGCATTTTTTAAGGTGGAACAGTGTGTTTGAGGAGAAAAATGACTTGTGTCTGAAGTTTAACAAGTTTTATTCACTGTTTGAAATGCCACACAAAGTCATTTGTAACTTGATTTGTTTACTTTTGTAGAATTTTCAGTAATGCATTTAGCTGTCTACCGAATTTGGTGATATTCCAGCTTAAGCGATCCGAAACGGCAAAAAAACTCCAGAGAGAGACTGACTAGCATACCAGACCAGTGTTTTTTTACTCATTTACAGGCCCTGGGCCTTTGTAAACACTGTAGACTGGTTTCAAACACCCAATCGGATTGGAGACCTAGCAAATGGTGAGGAAACAACATCTGAATTTTATAAAAAGTGTTTTTTGATTACAGTCATGAACTCCATATTTAATAGAGAGAAAACTGAACTTAGAAAAACCCACAAACAAACAGCAAACTAAAAGCATCTGCAGTAAAGGCAAAGCATCTCAAGGGAGGAAACGTCATTCTATCCAGTTCAGTAATTCACTTTCTTACACGCTGTTTGTTTTTTCTTCCTCAAATTTAATGTGCCATTGGATATGTGAAAGGCTATAAATGTAACATTATTATTATTATTATTATTATTATGATGTCCAGTGGTTCCATATTTCAGGCCGGCATTGACTGCAAAAGACCCTTGCATTGAAGTATTAAAAATAAGCCATATATTTATAACTTTGTTTGTTGTCCAGTTAATTTTGAGCCTGTAAAAACCGAGGTGCTGTGTAAAATCATCGTAGTTCCTAAATAGTTAATGCAATCATTTTAGTTAATCTCCCTCAATTAAAAGCTGAAAATCAAGACGTCAATCATATCTTGGTACTTATCCACCTACAAACACACAACAAGTAATACACCTGTCGTTGGCTGTGCAGTAATGCTCTACATCACTGAACCTGCTGCGTACAGTGGCAGGCAGCTGTGTTTGGACAGGCATCAAAATGGAACAGAATAAATCAACTTTAGAAAAACATTGTGCATCTGTTTGGAGACTTGGCCCCCTCTGACTGCTGCAGTCCCACCACCTTCAACCAAGCGAGGGAACATTTCCATGAGAGTAGCAAATGACAACATCTGTAATTTCTTTTCAAGGTGAAAGTAAAAACAAACCTTGCTGCAATGGAGGTTTGTTTAATTGCCTTGAAACATGTACAAACAGCATCAAACATGGGATGAGCTTAGAGTTTCCCAAAAGTTAATGTCAGCTTTGCTTTATTAAGAGTAGCTTTTATTTATGATTTATTATTATTATTATTATTATTATTTCATTTATTAAAATATAGCTCTAATTGTTTGCCTTATTTGGTAATATTTTTGAACGTAGGCCAAAACAGTGTAGCTGAGTTCCCCATGGAAAGTGATGCACTAATAGATTTAACAGTCTCTCTCATTCATTTTATTACTTTTTTTTCATCTGTGAAAGTCATCTATCATTTTCAGCAAAAGCCAAGTTTACAGAGCAAAGTGAACAAAACTGAGCTTGTCTTTATGGAGAACTGACAAAGCAACATGCTGTACTCAAATGAGTCTACTGAGACAAATACACTCGGTTCCCTTGGAACCTCTGAGCAGCAGAACAGGTTTGAGCTTTCATCCCTGGTACACACATCTGTAGCATGTTGTGACTGGAGTATAGAGTTGGTGTGTTCTGGAGACAATGAAAGAGGGAAATGACGAGGTCAAAAGCAGGTAGTGGAAAGAAAAAAAGGAAAGAGGTGGACGCGCATTCATTTGTTCATGTGTCAATAATTCAACTATTAGTGTGTGTGCGTCTGTATGTGTTAAGACTTGCAACATCTTTTAAAGAAATTATGCTTCTATTTAATGTTCCCCTCTGGAAGGGAGCATGTGTGCAAAAGCACTACTCAAAATTTCTTACTCTGTTATAATTTTGAAAAGGGGGGAAAAAACAACATTTTGCTGAATGGCATGTGTATCCCCCCACATTTACTGTTAGTACACATTTGTGACATGCCTTTATTTTTTATTTTATTATTATTATTATTACTACAGGGGTTGGACAATGAAACTGAAATAATTTATTAGTATGGTGTAGGGCCTCCTTTTGCGGCCAATACAGCACCAATTCGTCTTGGGAATGACATATACAAGTCCTGCACAGTGGTCAGAGGGATTTGAAGCCATTCTTCTTGCAGGATAGTGGCCAGGTCACTACGTGATGCTGGTGGAGGAAAATGTTTCCTGACTCGCTCCTCCAAAACACCCCAAAGTGGCTCCATAATATTTAGATCTGGTGACTGTGCAGGCCATGGGAGATGTTCAACTTCACTTTCATGTTCATCAAACCAATCTTTCACCAGTCTTGCTGTGTGTACTGGTGCATTGTCGTCCTGATACACGGCACCGCCTTCAGGACACAATGTTTGACCCATTGGATGCACATGGTCTTACTGGTGCAATGTTCAATTAATGAAGATTGGCTGCCAGGCTGCTCCAATTTAGCCATGAAACCTCCCACACTAAAATGACAGCTGTTTGAGTTTCATTGTCCAACCCCTGTAGATTTATAATAATAATAATAATAATAATAAAAATAATAACGATGCACTAATTCATTTAGTTTTAGTTTGGAGGTATTCCACCAAACAGAATTTCTATGTTTAGCCAGTTTACTTAAACCCAAAGTCAAGGAACAGAGATGAGGGAGAATCCTATAGACCTGTTTGGAGAAGACGTCATGGTTCGGCTATGTCACTGGCAGCTGTGTGCACATTTCGGTGGCAGAAAACCAGCAACAACAATTGGGGCGAAATGAGTGAGATGCATGAAATAATTACCAAAAAAATCACTTCTTGTGCTGTTGAATGCCAGAATCAGAACGGAAAAACAAATGTCAAAGACGCCCTTTGAGGCACAACACAGACATTTATGGTTGTTATCCCTATTTCAAACAAAACCAAACCATTGTGGGAACCACAATATTTTCCTGTTGTAACATTTAACATCTTGACTGCAAATATGTGTCTGTTTGCGATTTCACCCCAGAAGCAGCATGGCGCTCAAGAAGCTTCTTTTAGAGAAGTTAAACTTCAGCCACATACAAACAACTGTCGTTTTTCTCCCTCAAACTTACCGTCCCACTTGGAAAAACTGTGGCCCTGCTGAACATAAACAAACCAGAGAACAGCTCTTCCCCACAATCGTAGACATCCCCATTAAATGTGTATTGTATATAAAATAAACTGTGTGTTGTACAGAAATGATTTTATTGTGGATGAGCTCAGGAATGCCTGCTGAAATTCTCTGCACTGTCAACACATTAAAAACAATGCAACAGTGGCTTGTGGCTGTAAATCCCGGATGTGACAAAATTTGTTCTGGAATTTTGTTGAGGTTTATGCTTTGAATAATTAAAAAAGAAAAAAGGGCAGAAATGAGCGGAATGCCGTCTACTAGGGATGGGCGGATCAATACCTAAATATCGATACTTTCGATCTTTGGGTTTATTTTTAAGGATCGATTCTGGTGACATTTAATGCTGTGGTAAAGGGTAAGCAAAAGGCTGTGAGGGTTCAAGGGGTCAGAGCATTAAGAGCAGAAGGAGACACGTGCCATTCAGGTTTCTACATACGACTTAAAAGAAAAACACAGCTGCTCCCAGCCAAACTGGGCTGAGATTTATATTGTGTCCTTAAATGCTAAAACAAATATATTTAAAGTTTAGATAAATTATTATAATATCTTATGAATATTTGGAAGCTGTGACCAACAAGCATCTTATTGGTTTCTGCGAGGAACAGGCCCACAGTGGATTGTGGGTAATTCCCTTCACAAAAGTGTCATCTGCTTCCACAAGTGTGTGTGTGTGTGTGTATATATCTCTGCTGGGGACTTACAGGAGGAGTGCATTAAGTGTGAATCTTTTGGCAATGGCAGGCTTTATCCAGGTAGTGTATAATGGATAAGGCAATATTTCTAACTGACTGTGAAGGAGTTATTCACATATTTTCAGGCACTGTTTGTGTGTACATTTCCTGAAAATCTTTGAACAATAAAATGCCATGTTTAATATAAAGAGTTATATTTATTTATAATTATTTGGAAGAGTGGTACAATGGCGCAGCAGGTTAGTGTCACAATCACACAACTCCAAGGACCTGGAGGTTGTGGGTTTGAGTCCAGCTCCGGGAGACTGTCTGTGAGGAGTTTGGTGTGTTCTCCCTGTGTCCGCGTGGGTTTCCTCTGGGTGCCCCGGTTTCCTCCCATGGTCCAAAAACACATGTTGGTTGGTGGATTTGCAACTCAAGTGTCGGTAGGTGAGTGAATGTGTGAGTATGTGTTGCCCTGTGATGGACTGGCACACCCCTTCAGGGTGTGTTCCTGCCTTGATTCACCCCATGATTCCAGGTAGGCTCCGGACCCTGAATTGGATAAGCGGTTTCAGATGATGAAATAATGAAAATAAATAAATAAATAAATAAAATAGTTGTACAAAAACTATTTTATACTTTGTATTTGTCCTTTCTGAATTTGATGTAAAATATATTTAAAATATAGATATCTGTGTCGCCACTGGCAGTATACTAGCCTGGATTTTACTTGGTATCAGATTGGAAGGAAAATGTGTAGTATCACACAACACTAGTCTTTTAAAGCCAGCATTCTGAGGCACTGAGGTATGTCTGAAATTAATGCTTAAAACCTTGCCTGCTTTCGGCTCTAAATACAAAACGAAATACAAAACTGTATTTCAACAAGCACTGTAGGTGTACATGTCGAAATATTTCTGCTTTTAAAGCCTGTCTGTAATGTGATTCAGTTCCAAACAGCTTAATTTAAAACAAATGCCTTCGAAGGCACTGACTTGAGAGAGGAAGACGACAAGTTATCGAGGTTGCTGCCTTCGGTTTCAGACACAGCCATATTTGGGTTCGGTCTGGGGATGTCCTATAAGGTACGCCGTACTCCATACATTATGAACAGGCCAGATAGTTGAGATAGTGGGCGTTCTGTGCACAGATCCGTAGCTCATAGGGATGGTATTGTCCTGTTACCGACTACAATCCACGTAGTTACCTACCTGCTGTAGTAAATCCTTACGGAAAGCGTGAGAAGAAATCTGATCGCATTCGCTGAGAATCTGTGGTTCCTGCAGACGGAGTCATGGCCACCTCAACCCTGAAAATTTCCCATGTGTTAATAAGTTTCCTTTATTTTGCTTTACTTTTGGGTGAAATAGTGTGTGATAACGAAACGAAGGAAGATGAGCACGCAAAGCACACGTACACAGTGGAAATGTTCAAGGAAGCTGTTTCAACTGCTCCACATTTCGTGATGTTCTACGCTCCGTGGTAAAGTTCCTCTTGAACTCCGCAGCAGCAGCCGGCAACCGGCGTTCACTATTCACTAATTACGCTAGCTTAGCTTGAGCTATGCTATGTAACATTTCCTATATTTGAATGGCTGTGCTTGGTTTGCCATTATATGTTTGACACATGATATTTAAGATTTTCTTTGTTTACTGCTGTTTATTCAGTGAGTTAAAGTGTATGTCCTAAGTTACCGCAGCTTTCCTGATAAAAGCTAACGGGTGCTAGCCCGTTTGCTAAACGTTTGAATAACCAGTTAACTACGAAACCAACGGTACGTTATTAACTGGTTTTCTGTTATGCCCGTGTTTGAAAGGGTATGAATGTCCACGGTAAATAGAAGTGTAAACTCAGAAACGTGTTTGTAGCACGTTTAGTGGACAGTAAAAGCTTCTAGCCGAGAGTTCAGTTGATCAGGTTTATGAAACTGAGCGACGTGGCAAACAGCAACACGGAGTAAAACTCCGACCAAGACACTTCAAGTTTGTCCGGACAAGACTCTCCTGTAACTCTGCGATCCTGTGCAAAATCCGAGGACTGCCCTTCAATTTGTCTCCAGACGAAATCGCGTTATAAGTTAATGAATAATAAAATAAATGAGGGGCAATGGAAGAAAAAAAAATCATGTGTGTGTGTGAGAATAAATGTTTCAGAAAATTACAAACAGACCCGTACAATTACATTTATTATCAGATACTCTACTTTCTTTTCCACCGTTTTCTGGAGATTGGCTTTACATTTTAAAGAAATGCAGGAATATTTTGACATATTTCCAAAGTTCAATCCTGCTTTTTTTTTTTTTTTGCTTTTCATGAGCCAAGTCATCTCAAGCATATTTTCTTTTTTCTGTTCAGGAAAAATAATGGAGCCTGATATTTAAAATATAGATATAAATATAAATTACCCAATGTGAAGGACATCTGCTGCATTCAAATAATGTATCTGCTAGTAAAGTAAAACTGGACAAAAATGCAGATGTGTGTTTTTACTGGAAGCCAACAATATGTTTAAAAATATAACTTAATCACTTTCAGGGTGTGTTCCTGCCTTGTGCCCAGTGATTTTGGGAAGGCTCCAGACAATGAATTAATTAATGTGTGTGGTGTGTGTTATATAATATGTATGTATTTATAAACTTTATTGCCAGTGCTAGTGGTGATAAGTATGGTAGAACAATAAATTACAACCTTATAGTTGCACCAAATGCCATATGAGACTCTCTTCCCAAGCCAGTCCAGTCAGGGGTTTTACATCTCTAACATGGCATCCTTTGCTTTTTTTTTTTTTCTTGTACAGGTGTGGTCACTGTCAGAGGCTGCAGAGCACCTGGAATGAGCTGGCAGATAAATACAACAGTATGGAGTCTCCCTTGGCTTATGTTGTAAAAGTTGACTGCACTAAGGACACAAAGTTTTGTTCAAGTGACCATGGAATTCGCGGATATCCCACGTAAGCGTGAAAGGCATATTGCTGATATGAAGTGAATGATTACTGTATTTGTTTAGAATGCCAATGATAACAGTAGTGTCTACAGGTGTGGTTAAGATCTGTCAGGTGAATGTCATGTGATTGCTGTGAAAGGCCATAGTTCCCTCTCTGCTTGTTCTTCCCTGAGTGATGTTTAACTCGGGGTTATTACTTCCATCCTCAGTATGTAGTGATGGGCACTTTTATACAGGCTGAGCTTATCCATGTTTTTAATTGTATACCACTTATTCATCTATGGCTGGCTGTTAATTGCACTTATGTTTCTCTCAATGTGGGCGCACAAATGTTTAATTGCCCAATAGTAGTAGTAGTAATATATTTAATTTATTTACCTCTTTTCAAGAATCCAAAATGTAACAAAGAACACAGCAGTAAAGACAATACAAAACAGCACACACCGTACTGAGGGTATATATTGGCCAGTGAACTGCAGTGAACCACAGGGTTAATAAAACTCATGCCAGACAGGGGCAGTCCAGCTGTCCAGAAAATGCAGAGTAGCAGCAGCAGCAGCAGCAGCAAGTATGCGCTTCCCTCCCCAGCCAAAATCAGCAGAGACAACAGCACTCATAGCACACCTTTGCACTCATAATAGCTACCATTATTCTAGCAAGGCTGTCTACAAAATGTTGTACCGTGGATGAGATCCCCTTGCTCAGTCTTAGTCGTAGTTCAACTCTCACGGTGTGCAATGGGGCTGAGGTCAGAGCTCTGTGCAACCAGTCAATTTCTTCCACACCAAATTCAATCAAACATGCCTTTATGGACCTTTGGGCACACTCATGCTGGAACAGAAAAAGGGACTTCCCCAAACTGTTTCCACCAAGCATACAATTGTCGTAATTGTCTTGGTATGCTGAAGCATTAAGGTTTCCATTCACTGGAGCTAAGCAGCCTAGGCTAACCCCTGGAAAAAGGTAGCAAAATAAACCCTCCTCCATTTAAAGGTTTTTAGTTGCCGAAACACAGTCAGGCTCTAACGCTAAACAGGTAACACTCTCCTTGTATTCGCCAAACCCAGACTCATCCTTCAGCCTGCCAGAGAGAGAAGCGTGTTTCATTACTACATATAACACATTTGCACTGCGCCAGAGTCCAGTGGCGGTATGCTTTACACAACTCCATCCAGCACTTGGCATTGTGCTTGGGGATATAAGGTTTACACATAGCTGCTCTATACAGCTCCTCTACTATTCTTTGATTCCCAGTGGAAACTAAGTTTTCAAGTTCATGCGCTTCATTTTTTTTGGTGAAACATGCCAAACATTTCAGAATTATGTATGTAATCTTCAGTGGAACCTGTTCCATGTTAGTTGAAAGATATATGTAAGCCTTTGCACTTGGCCACCCTGCCCTGTAATTTTACATGGTGTTTCTGTGGCTCCCAAACGCTTAATCCTTTCAGTAATATCACTCACAGTTGATTGTGGAATATCTAGGAGAGAATAATACCTTTCTCCATGTAGTTCATATTATTTTCATATAACAGTCTTAAAGGAGCAGTGACAAAAAACAGCCCATTGAATAATTATGACAGAGGATTATTTTTTTTTAATGAATATATGAATTGGTTGCCAGGTTACTTCATGTCACATACGATAACTCAAATACCTCTCCTGTTTGTGTGTGTGGATGTGGCTTGGTTATGTGTAGTTTGAAGCTGTTTAAACCTGAGCAGGAGGCAGTGAAATATCAGGGCCCAAGAGACCTACAATCCTTGGAGACCTGGATGCTCAAAACACTTCAGGAGGAGCCTGAGGTAATAAAAAGTGCTGTGAATGTGGTTATTGCCCCTTTAAAAAATAGACAGAATTTGTTATTTTTAAATGTAGTAACTCTTGTTTCCTTGAAACTGCTTTAACGCTGTTTAGTACCTACATGTTTCGTTTGGTATCAGAGGTATTTGTATCCAGAAATGTATTACTTACCTGTTCAGGAGAAAAATGCCCAACTCAGGATGTGTCTTGTAGTCATATTGGGCTCTAAGCTGTCTGCATTTTTCAAATATAGTACAACTTTTTGCTCTTGTTTGACTCCTTCTCTGTTCTTAGCATGGTCAGACACACTCCAGTGTTATCTCTGTTTTCTTGTTCATTTCAATGGCTGTAACACGTTAATATCTTTTCATTGCTGTTTTCTTTCTCTTTCCCAGGAGACTCAGAGTGAGCCAGAGCCCCCTAAAGTGCCAGAGCCAAAACATGGAATGTACGAGCTCACTGCCTCCAACTTTAAAGATCATATATCCAGAGGTATCAGACCCAGCAAAAAATATTCACTTTCATAAAGCCAACTTCTATCTATTGGTCAAGTTTAAGATGCTAAGATGATCATTTTGAGGGTAATAAATTACTCGTTTGTACATGGCTGAAGTTTAAGCAGCAGAAAGTTATACTCACTCTGTGAACTACCACAGAAACTCATGGAAGTCGAGTTGGTTACGTTTGTAGTCTCTCGCAGTTAGCGGTTTCTCTAATTTGGAGGTATTTCCACCTTCGGTAATCAAAAACAGCAAAAATAAGTCCCAATTGCCCACTTATGGAGCTGGAATAGATCAATATCCTCATTTAACTTTGTGCTTTTCAACATCCTAATGAATGTCTATCCTCATGAGGCAGAAACTTCAGACTCTAGTTGGGGAGCGATTATGTCACAGCTGTTCCCCACGCATTGCATGTGACCAGTGTTTATTTACCTCAGCGGCTAGCGGTGCCACAGCATTTTAGCTTGATGAATTCTAGTCTTCCTTTTTCTTTTGCGATTTTATTTATAGTTTTATTTTTCCTCTGAAAGAAGAGTGAAATAGATGGGAGTTCATGGATTTTCCTTCGTGGCTGATGAATGATTCCATGCCCCCTTAAAATATGGCCAGATTAAAGTATCTCAGTAGGCAGCATATTTAAGGTATCTCTTTATGTAGACAGCTCTCTAGATTTGGCACAGAGCCATTGATCTTTTAGTCATTTACTGACACTGGGACTTTGAAAACGCATTAAGCCAATTTCGAGCATGCAAAGAGACCTGAGAGCTAGCAAACGGTGAGGAAACGTCATCTGAATATTATAAGAAATGTTTTATGATTACACTCGAACGTCTCATTTTAATTTCTCATGTAAACTTATTGGTTTAGATATAAACACACAGTAGGCGATTCTCTCAGCTCCACTGTTCACAGGAACATTTGTAGTTCTACAGTTACAGACTGGAGTCCATCTTTTGCTCTGTATACATTACATACACACAGACCACCACAAGACCACCACAGATCAGATATGATTTAGGTGGTGGATTATTTTCAGTGCTGCAGTGACACTCATGGTGACACTGGTACAAATGGGTCAGAGACAGAAGAGCTGATCGAGGTTTTAAAGCCCAGATGGTCACTGCTGGACTGAAAGTCCACCAACTAAAAATATCCACCAAACAATAGAAACTTTGCACCAAACCTATGCAAGTGGGCAGTGTCTTTTGTGCACTGATGAAACTCCAGCAGCACTGCTGTGTCTGATTCACTCATACTAGCACAACACACATTAACACATCACCACCACATCAGTGTCAAATCATACCTGCTCTGTGGTGGTCCTATGGGTTCCTGACCATTGTAGAACATGCTGAAAGGGCAAAAATAAAGTATACACAACTACAAATGGGCTATAGACTGTAATTATAAAATGGGTATAATTATATGTATATACAGGACTTTGCGTGACTTTTATTGTATTATCAATGTTTTTCCTTTTGCAGGATCTCACTTTATAAAGTTCTTTGCCCCATGGTGTGGTCACTGTAAAGCTATGGCTCCTACATGGGAACAGCTTGCTACTACATTTGAACACTCAGATTTGGTCAAGATTGGCAAGGTGGGTGAAGTACAAAGATTTCCTTTTTTCACCTCTGCATGGTATCGACGTTTGTATTTAAAATATTGTGCTGTTTGTCTGTTATATATGTAAAAAAAAATTAATGCCTCTAAATTTATATCTGCCTAGTGATAAACATCCTCCCTAACTTTTTTGTTTGTTTAATTTGGTTATTATTATTATTATTTTTTTGCTTTGATCAGTGGCCTAAATTTGTTGTTTAACTTGTTACAGTTAGACTGCACTCAGCATTATGAGATATGCTCAGAAAACCAGGTGCGAGGCTACCCTACGCTGCTATTCTTTACTGATGGAGAGAAGGTAAGCACATATACAGATAAGCAGAACACTGAAATTGCTAGAGCTGTGACTAATTTTAAATATCTGAACACCCAGTCTCAGATCCGTTTGTGCAGGTAATAGACATAGACAACAGCCTTTAGTTGTAAAGCTAATACCACAAAATTTACTATAAAATTTCATATGAACCCTTAAATCATTTAAAATTCACTATATTTGCTTTAATAATCTCGAATGTGTGTCTTGGTTGAATCCGAATTCACAAATTTAATGCCAAAACGCATAACTGTTCATGCCTGGCATTTTAGTGTCTCCTGTGACTTTTTGTGATTGGACTTTTCACTAGAGGAGGGGATAAAGGTGAATTTTCACAAAAATGTTAATAGATATTTGCTACTCCACAGTGTCTAGTTCTTTTGCTGTGTAATAGAACACTTTTGTCAGTAATCAGTGGACCTCAGAGTGGCTGTATATTCTACTTAAAAGTGTATTGTTTGGACACACTGTATGATATATATTTAACCACTGAAAACCAAACCTAAATAAACAGACACGCAACATAATTAACCAATTTCCAGGCAGCAACACAACGTATTTTGATGAATCCTCTACTAAGGTGTACTCAAGCCTTGGTTGCCCTCACTCTGTTTTTAATGTTCAGGCCCGAGCATGCTTGTGTTATCAGAGTGTGGCTTTTATTTTGAATAAAGGTGATTTTTACACAGAACATTGGAGTTAATGACTGTACTTTGTGGCTTATTTGGAGTTGTGTTTTTGGCAATGACTCCGGGACCTCTCGTATGGCTTATAGATTTATTGATTATGCAGCACAGCAGTTTCCCTTTGCAGTGGTAGTGCACATATAAGATTATATTTTTAAAGGCAAGTAGTTGCAAATTTTACCAGATACTTTGGCAAACACTTCCAGCAAACACTGAACCTCAGCAGTAGACCAGGATGGTTGCTGCCATGTGTTCTTACGGTGAGTGTTGCAGCATTGACATCATGTTCAATTTCAGTATGGTACAGAGCACCCACACTATTCAGACGAACTGGGAATTGGCTGTCAAGCACGCCCTGGCAATGTACAGATTGCCTAGTATGAATTATTGTTAATTATAGCTAAACATCTCTGAAGCTAAAAGCCTCAACTCTCAAGCCTACATGGCTCCATACCTCTGGCCCAAGTGTTCCCTAGGACAGTAACTTCAATGATGCTAAACTATTTGGAATATAACATTTTAAGTTTGTGTATTTTGTGTTTATTAAGCCAAAGTACTATTTGTTCACAAGCTTCAAAGAATTGTTCTATTTCAGTGGCAAATGAAAATGCTTATTACAGTGTTCAGTACTATCCTTTGCAGCTATATGTGAAACATGTTTCTTGTGTTTGTTTTAAGGTTGATCAGTACAGAGGAAAACGGGATTTGGAGTCATTTAAGGAATTTGTTGATAATCACTTAGCAGCTGCTTCTTCTAAGGATGAGCCTGCTGCAGAGGACGCAAAGGCCAATGAAATACCTGAGAGCAAAGAGCCTCCTAAAGAAGAGGTATGGAATGCCTGAGAGAGAAAAATGCTTTACAGGATTTTTATTTGTCTTAGAGTGACCCCCCCCCCCCAAATCTTCAAGCGTTATGCATGTTATAGAACAGAAAGCAGAAGCTAAGATGCAACACATGTAAAACTTGGTTTAACAAGTGCAATGCAAAAAGATAAAATAAGAATAAATGCTGTCTATTCATGTCAGCCGTATAGATCTTGCATGAGTCACAGGCATGTCTGAACCACCAGTCTATGTGTTTGAAGGGGAAATGGGAGGAGAAGCGCTCATATACACATGCATTCAACACACTTTTTACTTTTTAATTTCCCAGAACATCATAGCAAAGCACACACACAGTGTCCTTTTCATTTTTGACTTTCCACATGAAGCTTTTTATATATCTGTTCAGATAGTGCTGACGCTTGGAAGGATTTTTTTCTCATTCTCATCGGTTTTATGCATGGCCACCTAAAGCTTCTCTTGTAGAAAATGACCCACTTGTTGTTGACTCCTCTGAACTTTTTCCTGGAGACACTATTCCATCTTTTTCTCAAACTTATGCATTCAATTCTTTTTTTTTTTTAATAAAGTGGGAAAGATCTGAGTTTGCAATATATATATATATATATATAATAAAAACTATTCAGTTTCATACCACTGGCTTCAACAGTGTTATGAATAGATAATAATAATGCCTCCTCCGAGCTTTGATTAATCAGTGAGTGCATGAAAAGTTGTTTGAACTGTGTGATTGTCATCAGTCTGTAGTCATGAATCTGCATCCCAGAAGTGCAGTAGCAATTATGGGCAGGCTAGCTATTTCCTCCTCCTGGTGCAAGTGTGTGTGTGTGTGTGTGTGTTTATTTATATTATGGGTTTTTAACATGGTCTTAACAAGATTCTTTTTTTTTCCTTTTTGCTGTTGTGGAAAATTTAGACTAAATCCGTGGAATTTCTGTGGTTTGTTACTTAATGTGTAGTGAGTTTTGTACGTGGCATGCTATATAAAGCAAATAATATGAGGACAGGCTGTTTATACTAGAAGCCTTCAATTATTTTCAGTTCCTTTCTCTAGATTTATAATCTAGAGAAAGATTATAGTTTAGATTTATAAGAAGTTGGTGAAGGAATTGCAAGGCCACTTAAGAAATGTAACCTTGGGTCAATGCGAACATAGTTATAGCTTGTTTAATGTATTTCTTTCCTTTCTTACTTCCAGTCCAATGTTGTGGTCCTCACTGAAAGCAACTTTGATGACGTTGTTGCCAGAGGTCTTACATTTGTCAAGTTTTATGCTCCATGGTAAGTGCTTCACAAATGCATTTATTTATGGGTAAAAACTCTTTGCTTTAATACTTCGTCAATGACAGTGACTACAAACGTTCTCAAATTTTATTTAATTTTTACCTGTTGCAGTACACTCCCCATGAGGTTATAGAGACTAGAGATTGCTCAAATTTAGGTTTTCTGTCATGTCATTTCAGAATCTTAAGGCTTCAAGAAAAATCAGAAATTTAGGTGGTTTTGTTTAAAGAAAAATGACGTGCGCTATTTAAAGAAACCAACCCCGAATTATAAGATGATTCATATTTCTTAATCATCAAATGTGACTGATTCAAGTACTACTTTAGTTCCTTGTAAAATGAGCCACCTGTCTCTGACTGGAGTTAACAGTTTCCTGGGTTCTACTGAAATCTGTTTTAAAATATAACAATGGCCAAGAACCTCAGCACATTTTTCACTTTGCAGAAACAGCTAGGCTGTGTGCAGAATGGCGGGTTTCAGTAAATTCTCCTTTAAAAGATAATGAGCCACTGCTCAGCCCAATTCAAGCACACAGACATGAACAGTGAGCAAACAGAACCACTTGATTTTAGCCATTTTTACTATGTCCTCTTTCTTTTCCATTCCCATTTTCTATCACTTGTCCCATTTAAAGATTCTGATGCTTTGTTGGGTGTGTTGAAGGTGTGGGCATTGTAAGAACCTGGCTCCTGTGTGGGAGGACCTCTCTAAGAAGGAGTTTCCTGGCTTGACTGCTGTACAGATTGCCAAAGTGGATTGCACTGTTGAGAGAACACTTTGCAACAGATTCTCAGTGAGTAACTTACCACTGATATATATTTAGCTAAGATATTTAAAGGTAACCTAGAAAAGAAATATCACTTATGTATTATGGAAAGATCAGACCATACACGTGGAGAACTCGAGTACTGAGTTTAATGTTTTCTGTGATTGAGGTACTAGATTAATTTTCCATTACAAGTGCAAGGTACATAGTAAACGTGTTAGTTCTGTGGTCCCCAGATACCTGTTGCTTATAAAACACTAACATCCCTTTATCTATTGGCTATAATATATAAAAGTTTGGTTATCCATTATGTGAGAAAAACAATGTGTAACAATAGAATGTTGTTGCAGATTGATGTAAACTCATCTCAAAATCACCCTTCTATGTTTACTACAGTCCCATTTAAGGCTGATTTATGCTTAACGCAGAGCCTACGCCATAGTGAGCGTTTATGCTTGTGCTTTGGTGTGTGTGTGATTCTGTAGTTACACTGCCACCCTAGGGCTGAATCTCAAACTTCTTTCTCTACACTGTGTAGTACACAATTTAGTGGTCTAGTAGTATTAGATTTATAAATCTTTAAAGTGCATTATTTACGGAGTAGGGTGCTGATTGAGATAGAGCAGAGTTTACATGAGGTGCCATGAAAGAAACCCGAAGCTGGCACTTATTTCCCGTTTGGTCCCCACTTCTCATGGCGAGATCAAAGTCCATATTTTTCCTTTGTTCAACTTTTTCATTTGTTCTGTGACGTCCGAACCAATGTGTGAAGAAATCTCTGGTGGTGATTTAGCTGCCGTCTGTAGTTTGGAGAAGAAGGGTTAATTTCAGGATTTTATCAGTCCAACTGAATCCAGTCACAGAGGTTGCAAAGTTGCTTTTCTGGAGACGTGCGCGTCAGGCTGCGGTGGTAGGATTTACATTGACACATTGTGTATGGCGTAGGATTGACACAGAACAATATATTGGGCTTTAGTCTGACCTAATCTGTGGAAATCTTCTACTCATAGCTACAAATTGAATCTCTTCTGTAAAACCATTAGTTTAGAGCTATATTCATTGTGGAGGGCTGTCTGTCATTGAATTTGTCCAGGTATTGAACTGTACTCATTTCCTCTGTGTAACATATCAATTCTGTTTCTTGTTCTTTTGTTTTTTTGCCTGATCTAGGTCCATGGATACCCAACGCTGTTGATGTTCAATGCAGGCAAGCAGGGGCAGGAGCATAATGGAGGGCGGGACCTGGAGAGTCTGCACAGCTTCGTAATGAAGTATGCCAGAGATGAACTGTAGCTCTGCCTACATTACTCACTATCCCCTTCTGTTTTCTGTTTCCCCCAGCAGTGCGTGTTTCTCCGTCACTGAAAACCCTGACAGCTTTCCCTGTTTCCACACTTACCCAAAGTCTTTTGAGTAAGGGCAATCACTACCATTTATCCATGGATGAAATGTGAATGTATTTGCTTACCACCAAGTCCTTGTCACTTTGTGGACCAATGAGAGAAAATGGTACTAATGACTGGTAACCCTTTTTCCAGTTATAGAAATTGCCAGCATTTTTTTTCCCCTTCCTTTATTCTTTTTTTTTTTCCATTAAACTTATCAACACAAGGGGAGATATGCATTATAGTTAACCTTTTTCACCATGTTCTGAACACCAATATAGAGGGTATTGCACCATGAAAGGAACTATTTTACGTGAAATTATCCATTGCTTTTTAAGGCTTGGTTTGGCCTTCATGTTTACGGTGTTAGGTAAGTTCATTTTTTTACTGTAAAAAGAGAATTGTGTGACTTGGCTCTCAGGGAGAACATTTTTTAACTATAAAGTAAAATCCGTATGTTACTCCTTTTTGCCTTTTGTCTTCTCCTAACACAGTGTTGATCAGATCTGTACCCTAAACTCATACATGCTTAACTCTAAACGTAAAAACTGCACTTTTTTCCATGTGTATGTATTTTTTTAGTTTTACGAGTTTCCTCAACTGGGACCATGTTCAACCAAGTCAGTGTTGGCTTTGAATTATCCTCAGTAAAAAAATAAAGTACAGTGGATTTTAGTGGATGGAAACTACAACTAGCAGCTTCTTTTAAAATTGACTCCAGAATCAAGTGATCTGACATTAGTACTGAACTACAAGCACTGTAGGCAGCTAGTTGTAGTTTTTTAAAAAAAAGGCTGCTGGTAGTTTAGAGTTTTTCTTTGTGATCATGTTTTTTTTCATGTGTGATCTTGTAGTAGAGCTGAATCAAAGCATGTTTTCTCTCCCTTCTGTTTCATTCTCCTTGTGGTGTATTCTTCTAATTTTTTAAGAGAATGAAGTGTAACAAACATTCAGAGGAAAGCAGCATTTTCAACAAAGTGTTTATGGAAGGCACATGGTCCAGGCAGACCACAATGAAAAGCAGTATTTCTTTTTTTTTTTTCTTTTTCTTTTTCTTCTATTACTACTTCCTCCCCCCGCCCCATTTTGTGGTTTAAACACTGCCTGAAGATTGTTGTACAAAATGAAAACATTAAAATTTGTATTACAAATTTCATAATAAAAATTTTCCCCAAAAATGGTTCTCAGGATTACTTAATGCCCTTTAAATTTAGATGTATAGAGGTATAATAAATAACCTAGAAAATATACAAGTATTTACATACAGACATCTAGACATATAAGAAATATGTAAACAGCATTTTACTAGAGGTATATTACTGTGTGGCTGGTTGCAAAAAACAGTTCTGTTTGCAATATCTTAGTAGAATTTTTGTATGTACCTTCGCACAATACTTACAGTCAAATACGACTGTGCAAAATGCAGCTGCATATAAAACATTAGACAGCCAAAATCACAAACAGCAAATGACATGAAATGGCTGGAATACCAGAGACTCATTAAGGAAAAGTGAAAAAGCTGCTTTTGGAAGTAGTTCTGCTGACGAGGTGACGTTAAATGTGACATTGTGCTATGTTTCTGATATCTTAGCTGTAAGATAGCCAAAGGCAAGGTGCTGCATTGAAAATGTATAGGTTTGTGTGGTATTGCTAATAAGGCTAACAGAGAAGAACAGTTCTGTCATCAGCTCTTGAGAATAACTGTTGTTTTGTTTGGGTTTCTTTGACGACTGACCACTATTTCTGGCTGGCTGTGGCAAACCACGGGTAGCGTAGAGCAAATATTGAGAGAATAAAAATAAGTTGTTTTATTAAGGCCTAAAAAGATTTCAATCATGTTCAGCTGTTGTATTTTGGAAGGACTGAGCAACTGTATAAAACATACAAAAGAAGAAAAAATATATCTAGATCTCTGTTATGTGGCTGTATCAGGACATGATTAGATTTTTGACTCTGGTGTTAAAATCAAGCTTTGGTTAGTCAAATACAGAATAAATACTTTTTTATAAAACGTAGAAATTAATTTTGCTGGTATACTCAGTGACAGTTCACTGTTCTAGGCACTGGCTCTGTTTTCAGATATCACTGTACATATTTTCTGGACTAAGGATTAGAACCCAGTACATGAGAACTGACTGTGCAAACAGGAAGGGGGGTGGAGCGGGAAGCAGCACATTCCTCACCAAGTCCTTAATAATCCCACATCCAGTACAGCCAGGGTGAGAAGAGGAATGTGCATGTGCACTCATACACAATCAGTTTATCCTCAAATGTGTAATAACGTTCAGAGTTTCACACCTCAGGCAATTGGTTTTATACTTTCACACACACACACACACCATCCTCTTGTTAAAGGTTTCTCCTTATACACACTTTCTGAGCTGCAGCCACTGGGCAGTGGGGGAAAGGGGGTAAGCAAGAGTGACATCCTTAGGGTCAGTGACAGCCGCAGGCACGCACCACCATGTTCTTGTACTTTTTCAGTATAACGTTGGAGTTGTCATCAAAGTACAGCACAGAAATCGCGTGCAGCTTGGTGGGGGCACAGCAAGGCTTTGGGACATTTGCAGGATTCATCAGGTGGACCTAGAAGGCAAGAAGAAGAGAGGAGCTGAACATGTGTTTTTATACATTATACTTTGACAATTCTTTGTGAGTGATTACTGGTACTTTTAAAGGCAATCTTCAAGATTAATCAAAAAACACTGTTTATAAAATTCACCATTTGCTAATGTGCTTTACAGTGACAGTAAACTGGTAAAGAAAAATGGTGTTATAGCTTCGTCTCTTTGCTTACGGCAGAAAAAGGGCAAGGAACCCACTCTAAATTTGGAACTACCTGAAAGTAAACAC